>NC_045546.1:78216983-78394483 GCF_009769535.1 Thamnophis elegans | reverse complement strand
AATAACCTTTTAAAAAGAAACTTTTATTAAACTTTATAATAAGGTAAAATACAAACATAAACAAAACACTATAATGTTAAAGAGAGAACTAAAAAGAAAGAAAATAAAGAAGTGACATCCAACTTTTTTCAGCGTAGTAGAATACAAAAGCATTTGTAGCCCCACCTTTTGCCTAACATACTTAAATGTTTCAAGTCAATGCTGTAACAACAAAACCATTCTAATTGTCAGAATCTAAAATTAGACTTTTATTTTATAAGTATCAGATTTTTTTCCATGTTCAAGTCTTGGAACATACTGTATGATGCATTCATTCCAGTGGTGGGTTGCGGATTCCGTTCCAACCGTACCAGTTGGAACGGGCTTGCCGGCATCCATGTGGATTCACGCAGCACGCACATGCGTCTTGGTGCTTCTGTGAGCCTCCTCAATGCTGCAGCTGCTCAGCGGAGCATCACATAGGCGCTGTACACGCTGTGTGCATGCCCGGACGTGCTGAAGACGTAAAAGGATGGTAAGAAGCGAGGGCAGGCAGGTGGGCCCTCCGGAGCACCATACCAGAACGGTATCTGGTGCTCCGGGTTGGCTCCGGTACACCTGTATCGTGGCATACCGCCTGCAACCCACCACTGATTCATTCAGAACAAAACAAGTTTTAAGAAAGGTCATTTTTTGTTAACATGGCTATTCCTATGCTTCTGGGATAAATTTTTTACATTAATACTTATCATTAGTTAAAAACATTTTACAGTAGACCATATCCACCTATTTGGCAGTATATGGAACTTGCAACGTCAGCATCATCTGTTGAAAGTTAAAAATAAAAATACCATCCTGTGTGCGGTGAGTTTAATTTGATCTAACATTAAGAAAACAGATGGCACTCTTAGAAACACTCTTACAAGGAGAATGTGAACTAATATTTTTTCATTAATTGGTACTGTTGTGTCTGAAGTTTGATTTAGTATGTTCTAAGAACAGTACATAGCTACTGCTATGTGTTTAGTTGAAGTTACAGGTAGATAAATGCATAGACAGAGTATGATACCATGATACCATAGAGCTGAGGTGGCGCAGTGGTTAGAGTGTAGTACTGCAGCCACTTCCGCTGACTGTTAGCTGCAGTTCCGCGGTTCAAATCTCACCGGCTCAGGGTTGATTCATCCTTCCATCCTTCCGAGGTGGGTAAAATGAGGACCCAGATTGTGGGGGCGATATGCTGACTCTGTAAACTGCTTAGAGAGGGCTGAAAGCCCTATGAAGCAGTATATAAGTCTAACTGCTATTGCTATTGTTATTGCTAAATGTTGGGCTTTAAGACAATAGGGAGGAAAATTTGCAAAAGGGCTAATGAAAACTTATTTCTGTAAGGAAAGTAAAGGAATAAAAACCATTTCAAATTTAATTATTGAAATTTATTTCATTCAAAACTGACACATTTCTTTTAGCAAAACATGCATGAACTGTAGTCTAACCCTAGTGTCTAATTATACAATCCTATTCCTATTTTACTCAGAAATAAGTCCTCAATCAAAATGTTGATCACAGTCTGAAATTCCATCTAGGTTCTCATTCAAGTTCTAAAGATTGGTTTGAGTTCTCATTATAAATTCTAAAGATTGATTAATGTACTCATAAAAACATAGCATAATATTGTTTTTATTTCATTAGATATTGTTTTGCAGATGTGTCCAGATTTCTGATTGATAAATATATGAGCTTTTCTTCAAAAATAATAGCGAAGGAGATGCTGGCTAGCGAATAGTGGGAGTTAAAATCTATACATCTTAAACCTGCCAAATTTGAGAAACAGTAATCTAATGATTAAGGTGCTAATTAGAAGCAGGGAAACCTGAGTTTTAATACTGCCTTATGCAAGGAACCCAAATTATGACGGGCTAGTCACTCTCAGTTGTAAGAGGTAGGCAATGACAAATCACTTATGAAGACTTTACCAAGAAAACTGCACATACCTGTCCCTTTAGAAACCTGGAGTTAAAACTGACTTGAAAGTCAAGTGTAAAGGTTGTTAAGTGAGATATTTTAAAGTGAGTTTTGTTTCATTTTATGACTTTTCTTGTCAGAGTTGTTAATTGAACCATTGAAATTGATAAGTTAGTAACTGGTTGTTAAGAGAATTTGACTCCCCCATTGACTTTGTCAGAAGGGGATCACATGACCCAGTAAAGGTCATAAATATGGACCAGTTGCTAAGCACCTGACTTTTGGTCAGATGTGTGTGTGTGTGTGTGTGTGTGTGTGAGAGAGAGAGAGAGAGAGAGAGAAATATATATATAGTCTGCTAGATCCAATGTGGCAGGCTGATGTAATTGGGGAGGGGTTGTCTGTTGTGGCCCAGCAGGAGCCGTTGGAGCTGCCACCAGACTCCGACAGCGAGGGGCCCTATGAGTCGCCTCTGGAGGACGTGGAGGACACTGGACAGGGTTCCGACTCTGAGCAGGGCGCAGAGAGACTGGTTGGCCACCAGATGGTGCCTGAGCCTTGGACCAGTGGGGAGGAGACAAGGGAGAGTGATCCAGAAGCCAGCAGTGAGTTGTTGCTGGATGCACGCCATCAAAGAGCTACTAGGCGTCAGGAACAATTACGCAATTACAGGAGGTGATTGAACTCAGTTGGTGGTCATTAGGCTCTGCTCCAGACTATAAAAAAGACTGCTTGTGCACATGGCTCTCTTGCAGAAGTCAATTGACTAATTGACTAAAGAGAACGTAACTAACTTGGCAGGCTGGATTATGTAATATAATATAGGTTGATATTGTATAAATCAGTGGTTCCCAACGTGCGGGCCATGTCCCACAGGCGGGAAATTTGATTTTTAATGGGGGCAATTTGAACCTTGTTTAAACCAAGTTAATGGCCTTTTAGTCTTCCTCCGTGTGAGTAGAGTTTACTTTTTGAGTAAAGTAAGAATTATATGTCACAAGGGGGGGGGGTCGGGATTTTAGAGATGTTTAGGTGGAACATGGCCAGAAAAAGGTTGGGAATTACTGGTGTAGATTAAATACTAGAGTTGAGGTGAACCTTAATTTCACACTTAGTTATGAGCTTTTTCTCTCAGACTTTCCTCCCAGATCAGTGTAAGGATTATATTAGGGAAATCTATCATCCCACTATGAAGAAAACGTTGTTACATAAATAAAATAAATGAACAGGACTATATAAGGCCATCTCAAAAATCTGCTCACTCTTCCCTCCCACCCACCACCGAAGCCACTGTCATTAACTGCCTTCCGGTAAGAATCCTAGAATATTTTTTTTAAAATAGCTTTTACTATATTTTTGTTTACAGTTGTTTATATTGCTTGTAAACCATTTTGTATTAACTTGAACATGGAATATAAATAGTTTTAACAAATAAATAAATCTTTTGTGGAACATAACAGATGGCATTTTGCTCAATCCTTGAAATATTCACCCGTTAAAAAGAGTTCTTTTTCTTTGTTTCTCAAGTTTTAATCATCCTGGAAGTCATCCTTTCTTTATAGCAATAGCAATAGCAGTTAGACTTATATACCGCTTCATAGGGCTTTCAGCCCTCTCTAAGCGGTTTACAGAGTCAGCATATTGCCTCCAACAACAATCCGGATCCTCATTTTACCCACTTCGGAAGGATGGAAGGCTGAGTCGACCTTGAGCCGGTGAGATTTGAACAGCCGAACTGCAGAACTGCAGTCAGCTGAAGTAGCCTGCAGTGCTGCATTTAACCACTGCGCCACCTCGGCTCTTATATTATACAGAAAGTATCCTGGCATTTTCTAACAGGATGATGCTCAAAATTATACCTTTATAATTTTAGGGTATTTATAAATTTAGATAGTATATGGATAAAGTGGGAGTGTCACAGTGGCATCATGTGATGTATCACGATTTCCCCCCCTCCCTAAATAGGGCATGGGTGAAGCCAGTGCATGATCACTGGATGCCAGAAGTTTGGCAGATCGAATCTCACCAGGCTCAAGGTTGACTCAACCTTCCATCTTTCTGAGGTGGGTAAAATGAGAACCCAGATTGTTGGTGGGCAATATGTCGACTCTGTAAACCACTTAGAGAGGCACTGTGAAGTGGCATATAAGTCTAAGTGCGAGTGCAAGAGATCACAGGATGATCCAGTTGGTCCTTAATCTCCACAGAGCCATAAGCAATCAAAGACTGATGGAATGTTATTCATAGGGAACTACACAAGATCTATAATTGGGAAAAATTTAAAGGAACAGTCTCGTTTGACATCCTATCACAGTGATGGCAAAACCTTTTTGGCTCATGTGCCATGCGGGAGTGCAGGGGGGGCTGTGCGTGGGCGTGCCGCATCCATAGTGCAACGTGCAACCTCCCCATTGCGCATGCACGCATGAGCGGCACTCCCCCCCATTTTTTCCATGCTTTTTTTGCCCTCCTCAGGCTCCAGAAGCTTTATCAGAGCCTGGGTAGGGGGAAAACAGCCTCTCCTGCCCCCCCAGAAGCCCTCTGGAGGCTTCAGGGACCTTCAAGAGGCTTCCCTGAAGCCTCCGGAGGACTAAAAATGGCCCTACAAGAAAACCAGAAGTCACTTCCAGTTTGCTCATAGGGTCAGTTTAAGCCCTCCAGAGGCTTCAGGGACCTTCTGGAGGCTTCCCTGAAGCCACCGGAGGACTAAAAACAACCCTACGAGCAAACAGGAAGTGACTTCTGGTTTTCTTGTAGGGCCGTTTAAGCCTCCTGAAGGTCCCTGAAGCCTCCGGAGGGCTTAAACCGACCCTACGAGCAAACCGGAAGTCTGTTCCCAAACTTCCGGTTTGCCCATAGGGCAGGTTTTTTGCACTCCGGAGGCTTCAGGGAAGCTCCTGAAGCCTCCGGAGGGCCTCCGGGGGGAAGGCTCTTTTTGTCCTCGGGAGCCTGGGGAGGGTGAAAAATAGCTTTTAAAAAGGCTGAACTCAGCTGGCCAGCGCGCACATGTGCGCTGGCCAGCTGACAGGGTAATGCATCATGTGCCATAACAAATGGCTCTGCGTGCCACCTGTGGCAAGCGTGCCATAGGTTCGCTATCCCAGTCCTATCAGATTATCTGGGAAAACCTCTATTATCCCCTAAAAACCCGCTAGATCTCCCAGTTGCTTGTGATAGTTTTTTAATTAAGATTTTAGTTTCAGCAGCAACTTGGTAATAACATGTTCGTCATCAGTACAAAATATAATTTCAAATTCATTTTTACAGTTTCAGACCCACAACCTTTTGGTCTAGATTAAATCTTTCCTTCAGTTGTATGTTTGTAAATATGTCCTTTTGATTCCAATTCTCCTATTCACTTGAGGTTAGTTTCACTTGAGGTTTGGTTTTATATCTATTTATTTATTAATTTATTAATTAGACTTACATACCGCTTCATAGGGCTTTCAGCCCTCTCTAAGTGGTTTACAGATATTTTTTTTAGCAAATTGAGTCAGCAACTTGCCCCCTCAGTCTGGGTCCTCATTTCACCCACCTCGGAAGGATGGAAGGCTGAGTCGACCTTGAGCCGGTGAGATTTGAACCCCTGAACTGCAGATCACAGTCAGCTGAAGTGGCCTGCAGTACTGCACCCTAACCACTGCGCCACCTCGGCTCTATCCTTTGTTTAAAGGATATTATTTCACCATAAGTCCACCAGCTTGTTCTCACCCTCATTTCTTTTCTGAAGTGACACCCAAAAAAATTACCTTAGGTGAGAACTTTATTTTACATTTTTTCCAAACTCTTAGGATGTTATGCCTAACAAAATGATACTTAAAGTCAGCATTTATTTTAACCTTGTCTTGCATGCCATGCAAATCTTAATTCATGGCTGGTCAGGTAACTTATTATTTTTCTTCAGCATCTTGCAACAATTTATATTTAATTTTCAGTGTTTTTTTCCTTGACATTTAAGCTTAGAAATATCCTTTTGCCATTGTTTAAATAAAGCACCAGTCATCAACATCTTTGGCACAACATTCATCTTAATTACAGAAATTATACCGAGTAAGGATAATTGCAATTTTATCATAGTGTCTTTTTTTATATCGTTCCAAACAGCACAAAATTATTTTGAAACAACTTAGAGTTTATATTTGTCAATGTCACCCCAAGGTATTTTTTTATTTATGAGCCGAGGTGGCGCAGTGGTTAGGGTGCAGTACTGCAGGCCACTTCAGCTGACTGTTATCTGCAGTTCAGTGGTTCTAATCTCACCGGCTCAGGGTTGACTCAGCCTTCCATCCTTCCGAGGTGGGTGAAATGAGGACCCAGGATTGTTGTTGGGGGCGATATGCTGACTCTGTAAACCACTTAGAGAGGGCTGAAAGCCCTATGAAGCAGTATATAAGTCTAACTGCTATTGCTATTGCTATTGTTTTTTTCATCTTAAAACCTGGCTTCTTTGTCAAAGTTTCATAATCTTGAGTAGTCATATTCTTAACCAGTATTTTTGTTTTCTATTTATTTATTTTGAAACCAAAGCTAAACCCAAAAGTAGTTCAGTTCAGTTCAGTTCACTTTATTTGTATGCCGCCCTTTTCCCTGGGGGGACTCAGGGCGGCTCACAGTATTTAGCTTCTTCATTAAGTATGCTGCAGGCCACTTCAGCTGACTGTTATCTGCAGTTCAGCGGTTCAAATCTCACCGGCTCAAGGTTGACTCAGCCTTCCATCCTTCCGAGGTGGGTAAAATGAGGACCCGGATTGTTGTTGGGGGCGATATGCTGACTCTGTAAACCGCTTAGAGAGGGCTGAAAGCCCTATGAAGCGGTATATAAGTCTGTCTGCTATTGCTATTGCTATTGCTAGGTATTCCATTCCACATTTTGCATTTTATAAAAATATTATAAATCCTCAGCATAGGCTCTCCATTGAAAGGTTTCATTTTTAATTTTTATACCCATTATTTTTTCATCCTGTCTAATATATCTATTCCAGGACTAAAATAAACAACAGTGGAGATGAAGGACATCCTTGTTGAATGCCCTTTTGGATTTCTCATGGCTTGGTAAAATATACATTAACGATAATATTTGCTTGCTGTGATGTGTAAATCGGTTTAACTCCTTGAATAACATTTTCTCCAAAGTCCATAACATAAAGACACGGTGCCAGACCATTTTATTGGATCCTTCACACGGAGTCCTTAGTGCTTAATTCTCAAGCAGTATATACCAAGTCTGCTTCCTCATCACCATGTAATGGCTAGATGCCAGTTTATTTCGAGCAGATCTCGCATTTATGATCAACAGCCTGAGTGCAGGGGAGCTGCAAACTAGCTACTCACGTCCAATATTGAAGATGCATCCAGTGCTGTCCACTTTAGACAAGAGACAACCTTCTCACTTATGAGACATTTCATTAGGATAGAGGCAGTTGTGTAAAATGAAATATAATTCATTGTATTCATTTGCTATAATTTGCCTGTATTGTATGTATACAGGAATAACCTCATTATTGTCTGTATTCCTTAGCAGGACAACCTTTAAAATTAAATGATGGGAATTATATTTCTAAGCTTGAATCATTTTTTTTTTAAAAAAATCCACTCGTAGCAAATAAAATGTGTAAAATTTCAAATGCTACCTAGGGATTCTTGAAATTATGACAATACTCTCTATATCTGAGTGGATAACTTTAGGAGAGAGAACTTCCCATTTTGTAGGGAAAATATCACATGTAATTCTTATTGAAGAGAAACAGTTACTTTCCCCAAAATATAACATGCTATAAATTCCATCATGCTGTGCGCTAAAATTAGAAATAATGTTCCGGTTGAAAGTTTCTGCCAGCTCTTGGACAATCATCAAACAGCCTTCCATAATTAAACCTTTTGATCATAAGAATCTTCTGTTTTGAATCTGTCATTTACAATTAATATTTGATGATGCTAGGAAATCAAGAGTGTCAAACTAATGCTGGAGGTAATAGGAAGAACCTTTATTTAATTATAGTTGAAAAGAGTTGGTGTACATTTATTAAAATCACACTATGGAAGTATGAACAAATAGCATTAAATCTGTAACATACTTCCCCATTATAATGAAAGTTGTATTTTAAATGTTTAATTTGTTTAAATGTAGTGATAAACATTTAATGTTGCTATAGTTGCTATAGTTATATGTTCTGACCCCCACCCCAGAAACGAAAGCCAAACAGAACGTTCAAAGGAATGTTTTTATCAGTCGCGGCTCTTGCTGGCTGCGAGCCCAAAATAAACACAGATAAATGCTCTGGCAAAACTCCTCACTCATGAACTACTACAAAACAGGGTTATATAAATCAAGTCACTTATCCAAGTGCTTTTTCTCGATGGTTGCACACAAATGGAGAGCTTGACTAAAACAGAAACGGAACGGAACGTTGACTTCTGCAACCAGGGAATGGCACCATCAGTCTTTTATCCGCAGGAGGAGATCCTAACGAGCAACAGCTGCTCGTTATCATCTCCTGTGATTCCTCAATTGTTCCTTACGTCGGTCAGCCCTTCTCCTGCGCGCATCCCGAAACAAATCACAGGAGGTTTCTGTGTCAGCCTCTCTCACTGATCCAAGGCTCAGTCATTACCTGGGGACCAACTAGTCTCTCTGAGCCCTGCTCGGAGTCAGAACCCTGTCCAGGGCCCTCCGCCTCCTCCAGGCCTGACTCATAGGGCCCCTCGCTGTCAGAGGCTGATAGCAGCTCCAAAGGCTCCTGCCGAGCCACAACAGTTATAGATGTATCAATAAGCTTATTTCACTTTACATCTATTCATTCAGTGACTGTCCATAGTTATGTGTTGTGACTCAGCAGCAGTCTTCTGTGAGTCTTTTCGGAATGCAAGATTAACGATGCAGCTGGGGCTCATTAGTGGGGTTTGGGGGATAAAAGGACGGATGGTGCCACGCCCTAGTTGCAGGAGTCAACGTTCCTTGGTTCCTTCCACATTGATTAATCAGCAGTCGTGGTTTATGTAAGATGCACTTGGAAAAGTGCTTGGTTTTCTATAACCTTGATTCAAGGATACACTTGGAGAAGTGCATTGCGTTGTAAGAGTTTTTATTTAGTATTCTATTATCTCGTTAGAGACTGTATTTATGTTATTTTTGGGCTCGCAGCCAGTTTGAGCTGAGAACTGATAAAGAGAGTTCCTTTTAAGTTTGTCTGCCTGCCGTCTGTTAACAAGCGGAGAAGGGGGGACAGAACAGTTATGGCAGCACTGTAAAAGTGCTGTATGACCAGTCCTTGAAGTTATGACTACTGCAGCACCCTCACAATCATGGGGCGCCCAACTCCACATCACAGGGAACTAAAGTCACATGATTTCTACTTGCAACCCTCCCTGCCAACTTCCAACCCTAACCCCATCTTGTATGCAGCCTGCACTGGCTTTCCTGGGGATTCTACTGACTCTCTATCCTCCCTCCCCTCTCCCGTGGCACCCCTGCACTTTTTACCTGGATTTTCTACTTTTTCATTCCAACCTTAATGACCTATGTATGGTGGGATTACAAACTCACCTTAGTGCCAAGGAAGACTTGGATTTTTTTTTCCATTCTAAAGCAGGGACGTGTGGTCAGGGGAGGCAGGGGAGGCAGAGCCTCACCACTGTCATCATGAAAATAAAAAAATGTAAAAGGAAAAAGGCGAGAGCTGAGATCAGGCTGAGATAGTTGCTGCCAGAGTCACAGTGGATGACTCTGCTTAGTGCTTAACTGTTTAAAAAAGCCTCTACAGGAGAAGGCAGGAGAACGATGTGCCTCACCTACTGGTGCAACTTTGTGTGTGTGTGTGTGTGTGTGTGTGTGTGTGTGTGTGTGTGTGTGTGTTTGAGAGAGGGAGGAAGGAGGGGAAGGGAGAAGAAAAAGAAAGAAAGAAACTTATTTAGCAAAGGAGAAAAACAAATGCTGTCACTTTAAATCAGAACTGAGCATGCCTGGCTGTGGAATTCTGAGAGTTGAAGTCCACAAGTCTAAAAAAATTGCTGCCTCACCAGCCATAAACCTCACCGCACTTCATTGTTCTAAAGGGGGATAGATATATACTTAGGTTTTGAAAGCTGAAATTATATCCCAATGTTGTATGGTGCACTGTATCCCTTATAATCATTCAGAGCCCTTAATATAGATTTTTATGAGCACTGTTCCAGGGTCTATGCTGCATTTCTGGCTTTAAACCATATGGAAATAGCCTTGATACCATTGAATCAAATGCTGATTCTCTTCTTAGTTTGAACTCCTGTTTTTTAATGATTTACTGCCCCTATTAATTCTTCTTCGTGACTTTTCAGCAATGTGGAAAATAAAATCCTAGCCAATTCTATGCTGTAGCAGCTTTCTACTTTCTATTACCCACAGGCTTAGAGAAAGTTAAAGGCAAAATCTGTCAAATTTCTTTAATATTACACAGGGGTGTTATAATCAAAGATGTATGAGTTCAGTCTGGAAACCCTTTCTACTTACAAACTATTCATTCAATCTTGTTTTAATCAGCAAGCTGTAGAAACTTATTTGGCTTATTTCAAAAATTTACCCCTCAACAGTATTAAAAGAGAGGTACAGTACCATTCCATTTACTGAAAGATGCTATAGTGTTGTTTTTTTTTTGTTAGAATGAATTTAAGACTCTAATTGATGTATTTTTCATTGCCCGTTCTTTGATCATTTACATGCAGGCATACCTTTACCATCTCCTAATAAGAACCAAAATCTGGGGGAAAGCAACGTATTTCTTAGTTTTAGACGGGATTCATACTATCTCTCAATAAAGTTATTTTTAGTTGTGCTTGTTTCCATAAGAAGATATAAAATATCCTACTCTTAGAGTTGTGACATAACGGCATTTTTTATTTTATTTATTCCATTTCTACTTTATTTTTATCTTATTTCTACTACCTATTTTTTTCTGAAATGTTTAAGTTGCATATAACGGTTCCACCACAAATGCGCGAACGACAAAAGCACGTCTGACTAAACCGTGGTGACAAAACCGCGCCGACAAAACCGCACCGACGAATGAGCGCTGAAGCACACCGACAACAGCGCGCCGACAGAAGCGCACTGTAACATAACCCTAAAAATAACCCTAAACCTAACCCTAAACCTAACCCTAAACCTAACCCTAAACCTAACCCTAAACCTAACCCTAAACCTTACCTTAACTTAAATCGCGCTTCTGTTGGCGCGCTGTTGTTGGTGTGCTGTTGTCGGCGCGCTTTTGACAACGCGGTTTTAGCGCCGCGCTTTTGTTGGCGCGCTTTTGACGTTCGCGCTTTTGTCGTGCCACGGCATATAACTGGTTACTGATCATAATTAAATATCTACGTTTAGTATCATCTATCTATCTATCTATCTATCATCTATCTACCTACCTACCTACCTACCTACCTACCTATCTATCCAATCAGCTATCTAATTTCTTGGGGAGGTTTTTCAAAATATTAACCCACCAATTTAGCAATACAAGAACATGTGTAATTTGTCAGGACATCACAAAATGAATTGACAAGGAAAAATACTATTAGGCAGCAGCATGGAATATTGCTGACAACTCCATTCTAAGATTCCATCCTTCTGGATCATGTGATTCAAAGCATAATTATTAATAAGGCGTTGGAAAGAATTCCTGCTTTTCACACTTTGTTTTCATGATTGACACTTTTATTAGCTTTATCTAGTCACTACGCCAACTGAAAAGAGTAGTTAGGTGTAATGTGCTTCAAATTTTCTTTTCATTCTTCATTCTTGATATGTCAGTGATACCTTTAATTATTCTTATCAATTGTCTGGCAGATAGGAAGTGTAATCTTAGTCATTTTAATCATGCATATTTTTTTCTCTCTTTTTAATTTGTTTCTCTTAGACAGAATGATTGAAGATACTAATAACTTCTTTTAATCAGTTTCATTTTCCTGAAATAAGACTCTAAAGTCTGCAAATATCTTGAATATTTTATGCCCTTTAGTTTCCTTTTTCTCCATAATCATAGTATCTATTTCTGATTACAAAAGAATTCCACTAAAGCAAATATGCCCTGTATTATTAAAAAGGACCTATCATGGTTAAATATCAGCAATTTTGAAATGAAGTTATACCACCACCACCCCAAATAATATAGTGATTTCAGCATATTTGGGGACATAATTTACAGTAAATTAAAAAATAAAATTAAAAAGCATACTCTTACCCATAAAACAACCTTTAGAACTTTCAAAACCTGTAAAATGTTTATAGAGATAGAGAAGAAAAATTTAGATTTACATTTAGAAAAATTTTAAAAATTTAGAAGAAAAATTTATAGAGCCGAGGTGGCGCAGTAGTTAGGGTGCAGTACTGCAGGCCACTTTAGGGTGACTGTGATCTGCAGTTCAGCGGTTCAAATCTCACCGGCTCAAGGTCGACTCAGCCTTCCATCCTTCTGAGGTGGGTGAAATGAGGACCCGGACTGTGGGGGCAAGTTGCTGACTCAATTTGCTAAAAAAAAAAAAAATGTAAACCGCTTAGAGAGGGCTGAAAGCCCTATGAAGCGGTATATAAGTCTAATAAATAAATAAATAAATCATTTTATTGCTGGAAAATAATTCTAGTTCAATAATATAGAAGAAATGAATCTGTTCAGATGCTATTAAAATGGGAGTGCTAATCATGTGAACATTCCTAAAAACTGCTATTGAATAGCTCAGATAGTATTAGCCATTTTAAGACCACCATGAATTCACTTCAACCATCTACAAAAGAAAAACATTCCTTCATATAACTGAACCCTATATGTAATGCATCTTGTAAGATCCTGAATTACATGGATCCTGAATTACATGCAGTTGTTTTACATGGATCCTGAATTACATGCAGCCCTTGAAGAGTATTCGGAGACTCCAACTCATCCAGAATGCAGCCACACGAGCGATTGTGGGTGCACCTCGGTACACCCTGTTACACCTATCCTCCGCGAGCTGCACTGGCTACCGATCAGTCTCCGGATACGCTTCAAAGTGCTAGTCGTAACTTATAAAGCCCTTCATGGTATTGGACCTGGGTACTTGAGAGACCGCCTGCTGCCAATTACCTCCCAAAGACCCATTAGATCACACAGGGTCGGCCTCCTCTGGGTTCCGTCCACCAGCCAATGCCACCTGGCTACTACTTGGGGGAGGGCCTTCTCTGTGGCAGCTCCGGCCCTTTGGAACGAACTCCCCGTGGAGATTCGGACACTCACCTCTCTCCAGGCCTTCCGGAAAGCCGTCAAAACCTGGCTGTGCCGGCAGGCCTGGGGTTGATGAGTTCCCCTCCCCTCTCGACTTGTATGGTTGTATGATTCTTGTTTATTTTAATCACGTGTATTGTGTTTTATGTTCCCTTTTTTTCCCCTTTGAGTTGTTCGCCACCCTGAGTCCCTCCCGGAGAAGGGTGGCATACAAATAAACTAAATCTTAATCTTAATTTTAATCTTGTTTTATTTGTTTGTTCATTCATTCAAAGAGGCCTCTTCAAGACAATGGTCAATATCTAACTTTAAAAGCAAGAAACAACAACAACAATGATCTTATACAACTGAAAGAAAACAGATACAAAATAAATTAGAAAATACTACATCCCTGAGACTTACCTACCCCAGGGCCTAACAGATCATCGGTTTTTCAATGACTTTTGGAACATCTTCAGGATAGGAACCATCTGGATCTCTGAGAAGTTGCTGGGAAGACACACTTCTTAGGTTCTGTAAGACATTATTTAGTTGAAGAAGAACTGGAGCACACCCAGATATTTGCTTGATATTATGGGACAAGCAGAAACTATGGCGGATAATATGATCCCTAAAATAATAAGGCCTTATGCAGCAAATGGCTTTATAAGCACTTTACTAGCACTTTCAATTGTACCCAGAACCCAACTGGTAACAAGTACAGCTCACAGAACAGTAGTGTCACATAAGTATACAACTATCTGCCATTCTATCACATTCTGGACTATGTGTGGTTTCTTAATGATCTTCCGGGGCAGCCTCATTTATAACACATTACGGAAGTCCACCCATGAGATAACAAGGGCATGAGTGGCCATTTGGAATGCCTTCCCATCCAGAAATGAATACAACTGACACACTAGATGAATCTGTGGAAAGACCTTGGCCACATGTTTTTCAAGCCATAATTATGAGTCCAAGAAGACTCACAGATTGCTTGTTCCTCTCTAATGGAAATTACTATCCCTTCCCAGATTACAGAAGGACCCCTCAAATCCCCAACCACATGATCTTGAACCTAAGTCCCACACAACGGTTCCACCACAAAACCGCGTTCGACTAAAGGGCGCTCGACGAAACCGCGTAGCTGACGTCATCACAGGGCGACAACAGCGCGGAGACAGAAGCACACTGTAAATGCTAAACCTAAAATTAACCCCTAAACCTAAACCTAACCCCCCCAAACCTAATCCTAAACCTAACCCTAAACCTAAACCTTAACCTAACCCTTAACCTAACCCTAAACCTAATCCTAATCCTTAACCTAACCCTAAACCTAACCCTTACCTTAACTTGAATCAGCTTGCTTTCAAAGCGCTATTTAAAGCGCCCTTCTTTCTCTGCGCTCGCTGTTGTCATCCTGTTGATGACGTCAGCGACGCGGTTTAATCGGGCGCGCTTTAGTCGAGCGCGGTTTTGTCGTGCCACGCCATACAACTGCTATACACTGGGCAAGAATGTAGACAACGTTACTTGGATGGTCTGGGTTCAAGACATTCAGTTAGTTATTTTCAGCATATTGTCAATATCCAGCCTGGGTATGAATTTAAAAAGGTCACTATGATAGATTACTGTTCTGACCCCTCCCCTCTTCATACACCAAAGCACGCCGAGAAAAAGATACTTCAAGGATTTATTAACACACAGACTAGACCTTGGCAGCAATCCAGCATAGACCAGACCTTGGCAGCAATCCAGCATAGACCAGACCTTGGCAGCAATCCAGCACAGACTGACCTTGGCAGCAATCCAGCCTGCCAAGCTAGCCACGATAGCTTCTCCAGCTCTAGTGAATACGTTGATTCCTGCGATGAGCGTGTGGAAAGTCATTCCTTTTATAGTCTTGAGAGGAGCCTAATTACCACCAGCTGAGTTCAATTATCTCCTGTAACTGTGTAACTGTTCTTTACGCCTATTAGCCCTCCGTTGCCGGGCATCGAGTTCCAACTCCCTTGTCCCCTCCCCACTGCTCTAACGCATGACGTCAGGATCACACTCCCTTGTCTCCTCCCCACTGCTCCAAGGCTCAGGCACCTCCTGGTGGCCAACCAGCCGCTCTGCACCTTGCTCGGAGTCGGAACCCTGTCCAGGGTCCTCCACATCCTCCAGAGCCGACTCATAGGGCCCCTCGCTGTCGGAGTCTGGTGGCAGTTCCAACGGCTCCTGCTGGGCCACAACAGATTACTATTGGAATTAGATGGAGTCTTCTTGTTCTGTTTTATATCTTGGTGGAATTTGCTATCTTCAATAATTGGATCCTTCTGGACTATCTGCAATGATGGGGTTTGGAGACACTGTTCCTTAGTATTTCCGTTTCTATCTAATGGGCTGTACATTAAGTCAGTAGTTATGGAAAAGAGTAGTTAAGCCCTTAGATATGGTATTTAAAGGTTGTTCTCCCCCTTCTTATTTGGCATCTATATGAAACCACTGGAAGAGATCATCTTTTAATTTGGAGTGAGGAATCACTATGTTTGTAATGCTTAGTAGAATATCACCATCCTAGAGCAGACCAAGGATGCTGACTTAAGTCAATGTCTGGGGGCTGTGAGAACCTGGGTGGGTCACAAGTTCCTCCTGCAAGAAAGAGTTGATACTCATTGGTGATACCCTTTCCTGAAGTTATGGTTGGCGCAGTCCCAACTTCAGCACTTAACACTATTATGTTCAGGGGCTAATGATATCAGGGCTCCATTAGTAAGTGTACGGGTCTGTTTTGTTACGGTATGCTAATGTTTAAATTTAATGTATCTCCTTTGCTTGAGTCCAACAAAGGAAGCAGTGTATAAAATCTGGTATGATCAAGTAGCTCCATTTTTGTGGTATAACCCGACCCAAGAGAACGGATTGGCATATTCTGCCATGGTGATTATAAAGGTGGTGAAAATTATAAAGGTGGTGAAAAGCTTGTTCATAGAGCATTTGATCTCTAATTTTAATAGTAAAAATTGCTGCTGATTAGCTGACATGGGGATGGTTGATTGTTTTATGGATTTTTTTTAATGCTGTGTATTTGTTGTATTTGTTTTATAGGGTTATATTGTAAACTTCAAGGAACTTTTTTAAAAGCTTGGCAATACACAAAAAATAGTAAAAAAAAAACATTGTTAGATAAGGGTAAAGGATAATCCTTGTGGAAGGAGTTTCTTCTCAAACTTATTAATTGGTAAGGAAGTGCAAGCTAGCTCCAGCCATTCCCACAGTGCCTATAATCAGGATGATTTTATACTGTTGTGCAATTAGCTCTAAGGGTCACAGTAATTATGCTGTTGACCATAGAGAAGTGTTAGGGTGTTTTGAGAATTTCTGCATTGTTTTCTTGGTGCTGTTTTTCAGCATATTTTATTGTTGGGATTCCTCAGTAGTACTCTTACAACATTCATATTTCCATTACTGTAAATCCCCCCCCCCCAGGTAGCTTGCACATCCCAACCTGAAAAAGCCTAATAGAAGCTAATAATTTATTATATTTTTTAGGATTCAGTGAAAACCTGTGAAGCTGTAGTTGTCTGTAAAATATTTCAAAGTATTGTAAAGTCAAAACAAAGTATTCCTCTCTCAATGGAAATGCTCTGATACAGTTCAATCCTCACCAGGAGTATTCTCACCTCCAAATGGGGCTGTTCTGAGGTCAAAACACTTCCAATAAGGTTAAAACAGTTTGAAGCATTTTCCACACCTGTTTTACAGATCCCTGGAGATATAGTTGTCCAGTGAAAGACTAGATATTCACACGCGTTCTTTGGTTATCACATAACTAAAGAAATTCCAAAACTTTGTATCCTGTCCATCACCAAGAGATGAAATATTCTCAAATCTTGAAATACCAGAACCAATAAAAACATTCAGAAAAAAACTTAACAGCACTACAGAGATCCAAGTTTTTATTTTTATTTTATTTATTTGTTAATTTAGATCCTTTTGTTTCAATCAAGAGCTCAAGGTAGTATATATAGTATTATTTCATCGTTGGATCGAGAGAATGACTGCCTAAAGTATCTCAGTGAGTTTCCATACCTAAGAACAGTGGTTCCCAAACTTGGCTAAGACTTGTGGACTTCAACTCCCAGAATTCTCCAGCTAGCTCTTCTGGCTGGAGAATTCTGGGAGTTGAAGTTCACAAGTCTTAAAGTTGCCAAGTTTGGGAACCACTGCCTAAGAACAAAAATATCCCTAATTATCCAGTATTTTAACCAGTTCTTTACACCAGCAATCCAGAAGTTCATTTTGTTCTTGTACCTGTACTACCTGGCCATTTTAGATGTCTTTTCCTTCAATTTTTCAGTTAGCTCGAATGCCTCATTTGGAGAAATGGAATGGTTCTCAAAGCTGCTATTTGAAGTTCTGGACTTAGCGTGATTACATACGAGTATTCGTTTGAACTCTCTATTTTTCAGATGTTCTCCAATCCATATCTCTAAAAATAACAGCCTACAAAATGTATTCATTCATAGTTACAGTAATTTTAGAACATTTCGGGAACAACTTAAGCTCTGTAATTTTTATTATAGTGACTCTACAATGTGGTTCTGTGTGATGCATACGGTTTCCTAAAATCCAAGTTTTAGCCAGCTTCTCTGAATCATTTCATATGCTACCTTTTTCTGTAAGCATAGCAATAACAGGGGAGGTAAAATGGGAAATATAATAGCTGTTAGAAATGAATAAAATATGAACTGACAGAAATATTTCCAATTGTTTGTTTCTCTGCAGACAAAAAGGAAGTAAAGGTGGGAGAATATAATGCTATACTTGATTCACTGGAAATCATCAACAATTCCATCAAATTCCATGGTAAGGCAGGATTATAGAAAGGGCACACGATTGGTGTATTTCTGTGTAAGGCTTAGATAATATGCAATGTAAGACAAATAGAGCTGTTTCAATAGTATTTGTGCGAAAAGTCCAATGATTGCCTTAAGAAATCTAGAGTGATTAAGAGATCAAGTTAAATGTTTATTGACATTAACTTTCTTAGGTTCCACCACAAAACCACGCTCAACTAAACCGCGCCCGACTAAACCACGTCGCTGACATCATCAACAGGGCAACAACAGCGCGGAGACAGAAGCACGCTGTAAACCCTAAACCTAAAATTAACCCCTAAACCTAAACCTAACCCTTAACCTAACCCTAAACCTAAACCTAAACCTAACCCTTAACCTAACCCTAAACCTAATCCTAACCCTTAACCTAACCCTAACCCTAACCCTAACCCTAACCCTAACCCTTAACCTAACTCTAAACCTAACCCTAACCCTAACCCTAACCCTAACCCTAACCCTTAACCTAACCCTAAACCTAACCCTAACCCTTAACCTAACCCTAAACCTAACCCTAAACCTAACCCTTACCCTAAGTTGAATCGGCTTGCTTTCAAAGCGCTATTTAAAGCACCCTTCTTTCTCCGTGCTGGCTGTTGTCGCCCTGTTGATGACGTCAGCGACGCGGTTTAATCGGGCGTGGTTTAGTCGGGCGCGGTTTTGACGGGTCACGACTTTCTTATACTACCTTTACTTGGTGATATGGTTAAATAGGAACTGAGCAATAATGTGTCTTTTCTGCCAATTGCTAAGAGTCATCACTGACACTGATCCTGCCAATCAACATATGAAAAAGTAGATTAAGAACAATTATTTCCTCTATTAACAATTCAGTTCCTTCCCAGAAGTTTAAAGAGATTTTTGTTCATATCCGGGATGTAATAGTTTATTGCTATGAAGAGGTGTAATTTTCAGAATTTAAGAAGGAAAGAGAAATTCCCTTTGGGTAGGAAGCAAACATTTTTCTAAAACTCTCTTAATATTTTTCAGGTGACTTTTAAATCTTCCAAGTCAAGATTTCTCTCTTATATGGGAGATTTTGATAAAAACCAGAACCCAAAAATGATAATTCTAGTAATTCATATTAACATTATTTTAAACTTTATGCTTTTAAGCTTTATTCTCCATTCCAGCAAAAAAGAAAAAAGAGCAATTGTTTTTTTAAAAAACACTGACAGAAAAATGTGACTATTGATTTACAGGTTACATATGCTTTTTCGGTAATAATGCATGGCAGAATGGCTGAAATCCTGTGAGACATCCAAGTCTTATTTCACTTATCAAGGTGAATCCACTGGCTCTTATGAGATACAAATATCTTATAAGATTTCATGTAATGACATAAACCCATTACTTCGTTAATGAAGATAGACTCAAGATTCAGAAGGAATTGATAGACTTGAGTATTGGGTCCTAGCCAACAAGATGCAATTCAGTGGTGAGATAAATAAGGTCTTGCATTTAGGCAGGAAGAAACAAATGCACAGGTGCAGAATAGACGGTACCTCGCTCAATGGTAGTACCTGTGAGAAGGATCTAGATGTCCTTCTGGATCACCACTTAAGTATGAGCCAAGAGTGTGCCGCAGCTGCCAAAAAAGCCAATCCAGTCCTAGGCTGCATTAACAGAGGGATAGTATAAAGATTACAAGAAGTGATAGTACCTCTCTATACTGCACTGGAGAGGCCACACTTGAAATACTACAACTAGTTCTTATTACCATAATGCTGAGGCCCTAGATAGAGTTCAGAGAACAGGAACAAAAATGTTAAGGAGTCTGGAGGCTAAACCATATAGTGAATGGTTAAAGTAACATGGTATGTTTAGCCCAGTGGTGGGTTTCAAAATTTTTTGGAACCTCTTCTGTAAGTGTGGCCTGCTTTCCGGGCCCACTGGTGGAATCTCTTCTAACCAGTTCGGTAGATTTGACGAACTGGTTCTACCAAACTGGTGCGAACCGGTAGGAACCCACCTCTGGTTTAGCCTAACAAAGAGAAGGCTTAGGGGCAGTGCTGGGTTTCAAAAATTGTTCGAACCTACTCTGTGGGTGTGGCCTCCTTTGTGGGAGTGGCTTGCCGCCCATGTGACTCAATGGGAGTGGCTTGCCGCCCATGTGACCGGATATGAAGATGCCGACGACACTTGTCAGAACCACCTTAAATTACCTCACACACAGCACTGGCATGCATAAGAATATGATGTAAACTTGTTTTTTAAAAGGCATCTTTGGTTTGCGTTAAAACAACTTCAACACACGGAATGTTTTGATTGCACCACAAATGCAGTAGTCATCCTTACCTTTCACAGAGGCACTGAGTTTTATAAATATGAGCAAGATAGTGTAGAATAATCATATCCAAGGACCAGTGATGGGTTTCAAAAAATTTTGGAATCTCTTCTGTAGGTGTGGCCTGCTTTCTGGGTCCACTGGTGGAACCTCTTCTAATCAGTTCGGTAGATTTGACGAACCGGTTCTACCGAATAGGTGCGAACTGGTAGGAACCCACCTCTGCTTAGGGGTGACATGATAGCCATATTGCAACACTTGGTTGTCATTGGGAAGATGGGGCCAGTTTGTTCTCCAAAGCACTTGAGGGCAGGACAAGAAGTAATGGGTGGAAGCTCGTCAGAGGGAGATCCAACCTGGAAATGAGGAGAAATTTCCTGACAGTGAAAACAATGGAACAGCTTGCCTCCTAGAGTTGCGGGCGCTCCATTGCTGGAGGTTTTCAAGAAAAGATTAGATAACCATTTGTCTGGGATGGAATAAAAACTCTTGTCTGGGGCAGGGGGATTACCTAGAAGGGTTGGATTCCAACCTTCCAACCCTATGATTCTATGAGACCGGTGTATCATCATTCAAGTTCTCCCAAGTTTAGCCAGTGCCTAAAAAGTTTCAAGATTCAGTTTCAAGAATGCACCGCTCATTGGAGCACAAGATACTGGACTTCTGCAATTTACCTCTAACTTATCATTTCCTAAGAGAGAGATACGTTGAAAATAAGGTTCAATATACAAAACTGGGATAGCCAGTTATACTTATTCACTTTTTTTTTCTTTTCACTGTAGGGAAAGAACCTCCAAAGGATAGAACAATTATCCAAAAGCAACTTCGTAAGATTTCTCTGCCTCTCTACAGTATTCTTTCAGCACTTACTATCTTGGGAATGATCATGGCCAGTGCATTTTTGTTCTTTAACATCAAAAACAGAAATCAGAAGTAAGTTGTACATTTTGGATCAGGTATGGAAAATGTTAAGGCTATACTGCTTTGTGCACAGGTCTGTCTGGGATGGTCCCACCTAATTTTCCATTTCTCCACATCCAGTTTATTGCAATACTGTAATATTATATATTTCTCTGGAGAGGAGTTTGCTCTTACTGAACTCAAGAGGAGTATTGAGTAACATATCTTGTATGCATCTGATTTCAGTGGCTCAAACAAATGAATTTTCCTCCATTGGAACCTATGTTTCAATACTACTTTATTTTGGCTATATTTTTTAAAAAAAATTAATTACTGGTCCTTTAAAGTATTGATATATGGAAATAACCTTGGGAAACGGGAAGAGATGCTGTTAGAAAATAGTCAGATATGGGAGGACATAACCTGCAGCTATATAATGGAAAGAGAAAGAGGATCACAAGGGACACTTGCCCCCAGCAAGTTCTCAGGCTGTAAAGGAGATGGCAGGAGATTTGTAGTTTCAGACCTACAAGATTATTAAGAGCCGAGGTGGCGCAGTGGTTAGGGTGCAGTACTGCAGGCCACTTTAGCTGACTGTGATCTGCAGTTCAGCGGTTCAAATCTCACCGGCTCAAGGTCGACTCAGCCTTCCATCCTTCCGAGGTGGGTGAAATGAGGACCCGGACTGTGGGGGGCGATATGCTGACTCTGTAAACCGCTTAGAGAGGGCTGAAAGCCCTATGAAGCGGTATATGTCTAACTGCTATTGCTAAAATACCAGTGCCGACAGTAATACACAACAGCAAATTGAGTTGCTGACTCAATTTGCTAAAAAATTTGTAAACCGCTTAGAGAGGGCTGCAAGCCCTATGAAGCGGTATATAAGTCTAATAAATAAATAAATAAATAAGATTATGTTAACATAGCCTTATAAAAAAAATAGAATTAATTCATTGGGTTATGTTTCCTGTCTTGCCTACCTGGGAAAGTTGACACATATCTTTATGTTGAAACATTTTATTAAAGCTTTTCATTCTGTTTGATCAAAATTAGTGTTTTCCACTGTGTATTGTTAGCATAATCCCCAGCTAATTAAACCACTATGTAATATAACAAGTTGTTTAGTATAAGAGATCAAAGATATTTAACCATAATAATGCTGATTTGAACTTAATTATAAAGCAAGTAGATAGATTTCTATATTTCTGAAATTCTGTACAAAAGTCTACTGTAGTGATTAACTTTCCAAGAGTTAATTCTTGACCTGTTTCTAGACAGAGCAACTTCTATATTCTGTACAGTTAAATAATCCATCTATCTCTTATAGCTGACATAAGGATAATTTTAAAAGACATTTGAAGCTTTGATTTTTGTTTAAAAAATACATGCCAATTTATTTTAACCAATATACCGTTTTAGCATTTTAAATGTTATCTCAGCATGCATCCATAATAAGTGTAGCTGGTATTTTAAAAACAGCTATTTACTAGAGGGGACAATTATAATCCTATTATCTTAAAGAAGGCAAAAGTGCTAAGCCAGATGCTGTAAGAATCTGTATTTACAGCCATTGATAACATGAGAAGCAAGACATCATTCAGTCTAAATTCCTGCCTTCTGCTTTTGCAATTTCCAAATGTGTGTGAAATGCAGAACCATACCTGGAGACAGAATTAATGTGGATGAAAGCATGGATTTGCTTCTTCCTTAATCTTTGGATAAAAGTTGTCTTTGTACTATCAGCATGGCCTTTTAGAAGATAAATTCTAAAAGATAAAAACAAATCTATGTGGGAGAAAATCTCTCTTTTTTTTAAATCAAAAGGCCAATTAGAAATTATAGCTGGCCTTCAAATTTACAAAAAGATAGGAATTCAATTTCCAGTCATGCAATCATTTATATGCAGGGTTGGGCTAATAACTACTTTAATAACCTTTCTTTCTTATACCATAGTGCTGAAATACCAGAAGGCTTTATGCTTCTTCGGTTTAAAAATCTTCCCTTATTCCCAATGATGGAGTGTTATTAAGCTATCAGAATATACAATTGAAATAACAATTCTACCTTGTGAGAATACACATAAATATATGCATATACATTCTTATACCTGATGTATAATATATGCATGCACACACACAAACATATATATATTATATGCCACTCAGAGTCATGTTCTGTGCGATCGGTGACTGTTGTGACCCAGCAGGAGCCGTTGGAGCTGCCACCAGACTCCGACAGCGAGGGGCCCTATGAGTCGGCTCTGGAGGATGTGGAGGACCCTGGACAGGGTTCTGACTCCGAGCCGGGTGCACAGAGGCTGGTTGGCCACCAGGAGGCGCCTGAGCCTTGGACCAGTGGGGAGGAGACAAGGGAGTGTGATCCTGACATCATGCATTGGAGCAGTGAGGAGGAGACAAGGGAGTTGGTCCTGGATGCCCAGCAACAGAGAGCTAATACACTCAGAGCCAAAGATAAGTTATGGCTCCAATGGTTCCTGCTGGGCCACAACAGGGATGGGTGCAACTGGCACACAATACAAAACTGTGCAAAGGCTTTTCTACCCACCACTGCCGCCTGTTCTTTGAATAGGAGTTGGGAGTCTAGGATGGCCCCCAGATTGCACACTAGGTCTGTTTGATGCAGTGCAACTGCATCCATTACCAAATATGGCATAGTCTCTAATTCAGAGGGTCCCAAACCCAGACCTATTCGGTCTTCCCAGAGATTAGTCTGTTGATCCCCATCCTGACCTTAATAGCCTCCAAGCCTAGAAGAGAACATTAGCAGCACTGCTTAATTGATCAAGCATACAAATAATTACATATAATTAGCATACTGATTATACCACATTCTATAGTGGTGGATTATTTCACATAAATTTCATGTAAATATTGAAGAGGAGAGGAGAAAGTACCAAAGCCTGCAGAACCCCACAAAGAAGGACAGGAACTCTCTTTCCCAAACACTACCAACTGATATCAACTCTGGAGAAAGGGGGATAATAAGCACAATATGAGAGACCACCTCCTGCCGATTACCTCTCTCAGACCAATTAGATCGCACAGGTTAGGTCTCCTCCGGATTCCATCTGCCAAACAATGTCGGCTGGCGACTCCCCGGGGGAGAGCCTTCTCTGTTGCAGCTCCAGCCCTCTGGAACGAGCTCCCTGTTGAGATCCAGACCCTTACTACCCTCCCGGCCTTCCGCAAAGCCACCAAGTCCTGGCTGTTCCAGCAGGCTGGGGGAGCTGAGAAGCATCTACCTCCATGGAAATTGTGAATGTTGGTTTTTGTTTTTAATATGTTGTCTTTGTCTCGTTTTCCCCCCTTTCCCTTGTCTTTTGTGAGCCACCCGGAGTCCTCTGGGAGTGGGCGGCATACAAGATAATAAAATAATAATAAATAAATAATAAATAAATAATAAATAAATAATAAAATAAATAATAAAATAAAATAAAATAACATAAAATAAATATACTTCTGCCCACCCCCAAGTCTTGGATCTGCTCCAGAAGTATACCATGGTCAATAGGATTGAAGAGGTTAAGAGGAAGTCAAAAGAACAAGATGGGTGTACAACCTCCATCTGACTCCACCCAACTAAAAGTGTGTAACTAATGCCATTTCCATCCTACACTCAGGCCTAGGTCCTAAGTCCTGAGTAAAGTGGTCCAGATAATACATCATTCAGAATTCTCTAAAACTGCTGTGTGACCATCTTTTCCACTATCTTTCTCCAAAAGGAGAGGTTAGATATTGTGTGAAAATTAGTCCCTATGATGAGATTGAGCAAATGTTTCTTGAGTAGGGGATGAACCACTGCTTCCTTAAGAAGTGAAGGGGACAATGTTTCATTCAACGTTCACCATTGCCAGAACTCACCCACATGAATGGGCAGCTTTAGTTAGCCAGGAACGGCCATAGGCTTAAGGAGCAGGTGACTGAGCTCACGATCCACTTCCTCTGGACCGACTGGTGGAAACCAATATCAGATAACAGCACAAGAATCTACCCTTGGCGTCTCCCTAAGACTGCAGTAAACCCAGCATCCAACTGAGGAGCGATGTGAGCAATTTTGTTCAATGGGTGCTGAGCAAATTCTTCCGCACAGCCTCAGAGTCTCTGAGCCACCTCTACCCAAGAAGGCCTGTGTCATCCAAAACAAAGTTATGGGGCAGCTACCTATGGATGCAGTAAAGGCAGAGAAGTACCGCAGCTTCACCACCCTTACTCAAGGTAGACTTTAATAGTAGCTCTAGCCCAGTTTGATCACATTTGTCCCTTGCCAAGCACCAAGAGCTCTAGGTGTCTCTTCTCTCATTTCATCTCCCTCAATTCTTCAGTGAATCACCAGATCTTCACATGGATTATGTAGCAGACCAGGAACAACCCCCAGTTCCTTCATCATCAACTCATGATGGTCCATCAGTCTCCAAATGGAGACTGATATAACAAATCTTGCTTCCCTACAGTGGATAGTAGCAACAAAGAATCTTGTAGTAATCAGGGCATGATGTTCCCATGACAAAGGAGATATGAAATATAGCATACATTATATATCTTATCAGAACAAAGTTATGGTATTTCCAGCAACATAGCAAAGTTTTGTATCAATGCATGGCTCACAAAAGTGAGTTGTGGTCTGCTGGTTAGTGTCCAGTTTTGGCAATTGATTCTGTCCTTTTTCTATAAATTTTTTGATAACACTGTGTTCTGTCCCCCCTTCTTCGCTCGTTAACAGACGACAGTCAGACAGACTTAAAAGGAAATAACTTTATCAGTCTCGGCTCACGCTGCCTGCGAACCCAAAATAAACCTAGATAAAGTCTCTTTCAAACAAGGGTTACGCAGCAGAATGCAGAAACAAAACTCTTACAGCACCAAGTTTTCAAGAAGCAAAATCACTTATCCAAGTGTCTCACAAACTCAAACAGGAACGAACTGAATTCTCCATACACGAACGACGACCCACGAACAACGATGAACGTTGACTTCTGCAACCAGGGCGTGGCACCATCAGTCCTTTATCTCCAGAAGACCACACTAACAAGCCCAGCTGCATTGTTATTCCTGCATCCCGACTCAACTCACAGCAAACTTCTGCTGAGTCACAACAACACTGTATACTCTTCTCCTGATGTAACAGTTAAATATATATTTTATTGAGACTGATAAAGGCTGAAGCTTTTGAAGAACCAAAAGTTACCTTAGAAAAATGGGATATTATACTTTTTTTCCTGTGGGTTTTCAAGCTTTTTCACAGAACAGGAAACAATATTTTCTTATTCTAACTTATTCATGTGTTTATTTATCAAATTTATACATTACACATGTCACTATTGAGTGGGTCTAAACAGCTTTAATAAATTTAAAGGAATTTAAATTATTTTAAAATTATTTATTAAAGTTGTTTTTTTGAATAATTCTAATGATGAAGTTAGATATATGTAGTGATATGCCTTATGTTCTGAAGTTGTTGTTGGTTATTGGAGGGTTTTGGCTCCTAATGTTGTTTCCTCTGTTAATATTTTGGTTTTTGAAGGAAATATTTCTAGAACAAGACTTGCAGTCTTAAGATATTAAAAAGAACTAGATTGAATATGATCTACAAAAATCACATTGGATTGATTCATAGCAATTGTCTTTTCTTCTCCCAAAGGTTAATAAAGATGTCCAGTCCTTACATGAACAATCTCATCATTCTTGGGGAATGCTGTCCTATGCCTCTATATTCCTTTTCGGCCTTGATGGATCTTTTGTTTCTGAGAAAACTTTTGAGACTCTTTGGTACTGTAAGTAATCCTGAGCCATTTTATGTAAAATTCGTATTTCTATAATTTTTTTTCTATACCTTCTTTGCAAATACTTATGCATTTCAACTTTGAAACATTGCAATTTTGATTAAGACATCCAAATAGTTGGAAACGTTACAGAGGACTTTCAGAAACAAATATATTTTACACTGTTTAAATGTTAAGTGCAACGTTAATAAAAGAAGGTGGAAGCCAAAGGCGGGTTCCTACCAGTTCACACCAGTTCGATAGAACCGGTTCGTCAAATCTACCGAACCGGTTAGAAGAGGTTCCACCAGTGGACCCGGAAAGCAGGCCACACCTATAGAAGAGGTTCCAAAAATTTTTGAAACCCACCACTGGGACACACACACACACACACACACACACACACACACACACACACTCACACAGAGAGAAAGAGAAAGAGAAAGAAAGGAAGAAAGGAAGAAAGAAAAAAGAAAAAAGAAAATAAAAAAAAGAAAAAAAGAAAAAAGAAAAAAGAAAAAAGAAAGAAAAAGTGTGAGAGAGAGATGAAAGAAAAAAAAGGGAAAAAGGGACAGAGAGACAAAAGGAAGGAGAGAGAGAGAACACATGGCCGGCAAGCCACTCCCACCAGGTCACATGACCGGCAAACCACTCCCACAAAGGAGGCCACAGAGTAGGTTCGGAAAAAAATTTGTAACCCACCACTGGTGGAAGCATATCTGTATCACACTGATTTCATGATCTCAGACTGGCCACTAGTTTCCTCTAATGCTATGTGCAAAAATCAGGGTGATGCCAAAATAAGAGCACATCAGAGGAGGGTTGCTGCCAATCAGCCCGGATCAGGTGAACTGGTAGTAGCGGCAGCGGGAGGCTCCGCCTACCCACCCAGACGCTTCTGCGGGAGTTCACCCAAACCAATAGTAAAAAAATTAGCAACCCACTCCTGGAGCACATGCACAGTGACATCATCACAAAAATGCCATGTATATTCTAATGCCTTTCCTAAAGTTGTACAATACAAAAAGACCATACAAACTGAGATCAAAAAGAAAGAAGAGAATAAGAAGAAAAGAAATACAAAATGCACCGGGAAAATAAGAAAAGAGAAGAAATAATAAAATAATATTTAAAGAAATAACTACTGATCTTCCTTGCAACAATTACCAACAGATTAATATTCCCCACCTCTTATGAGATTAAAAACGTAATTCACTTCTTCACATAGTTCCCCCATTCATTTGTAAATCCAAAAACACTGTCTTTTCTATCCAGGTGTTAGCAAGAAGTCTCTAAAAGGTGTCTGGACTTCTATTGAAATAGTTTTCATTTTAATCCTGATCAATAAGTCAATATTATATTCCTTTCTTTTCCTTCTGCCAATTTTTAATCTTAATTAGTCAAGCTGCTGTCATGGGATTGAATCTCCATTCAATTTTTCTTTCTCAAAAATTCTTCAAGGCTTCAGAAACTTTTTTTTTTGTAAATCCAACAATATTGTAAATCCAACCTCCAGATCATATTAAATCTCGTGGTTTATCATTTGTAATTCCACTTTGATTATCACCTCTGCTTTATAATCCAGATTCTTTATTTCTTTATTACATCTACATTACCTGGGATTTTTTTTCACTTCTTCATCCTG
This sequence comes from Thamnophis elegans, assembly GCF_009769535.1. Classification (NCBI taxonomy): domain Eukaryota; kingdom Metazoa; phylum Chordata; class Lepidosauria; order Squamata; family Natricidae; genus Thamnophis; species Thamnophis elegans. The sequence continues at coordinate 78,365,841 of NC_045546.1, read as the reverse complement.
TCTTTCTATAAATTCTTCCATGTTGTCCTTTCACATCTTTCACTTCTTTAGACATTTCTTCAATAATGTATTTACAGTTCCAGAGATTATTATTGTCATCTTAATTATATATTTCTCTCTGCAGTTCTAAAAAAGAAAGTCTCAAATGACATATTTTTGTCTATCATTTTGTAAATTACACTTTTTTCTTTTTCCTCCTAGATCTTTAGTTCCCTCTAGTGTCATATTTTGTATTCCCAAGTTTCTTTGTTTCTATTTTCAACCTTTAGCCAATAACTTTTTCTTAATAGACTGAACAATTCACGTTGCCACAAAATATTGTTTGGTGTGCTCAGTTTTTCAAAAGTCATAGCAAATGTTCTAATATTCCAAATTTGTCTAGTTCTTTATCTCGATTTATATCTTTTCAAAAAAATTAAATTCTTATTAGCTTTTGTCATTTTATTTTTACAGTTCCTTAACTGTTAGTTAGCTTTTTTCCTTACCAGGTAACTTTTCAAATATTGTTTGGAAAATCTTTTAATTTTGAAATAATGTAAATCAAAAAGTGATTAGAAAGTGAAGTGGACAAACTCAGTATTCTCAAAGGCTCTACTGCGGTTGAGAGCTTGATAACTTCCCTTGTCTCCCTGACCTCAGACCAACAGGACAACTACTTTCTGAACAGGTTCGCCTGGTGCACCAATTGCGACCCTACCTGGATCGGGAGGCCCTTCAGACAGTCACTCACAGCCCTTGTGACCTCAAGACTGGATTATTGTAATGCGCTCTACATGGGCTGCCCTTGAAGAGTGTTCGAAGACTCCAATTAGTCCAGAATGCAGCCGCGCGAGCGATTGTGGGTGCACCAAGGTACACCCACGTTACACCTATCCTCCGCGAGCTGCACTGGCTACCTATCAGTCTCCGAATCCGCTCAAGGTGCTGGTCGCTACCTATAAAGCCCTACATGGCATCGGACCTGGGTACCTGAGAGACCGCCTCCTGCCGATTACCTCTCTCAGACCAATTAGATTGCACAGGTTGGGTCTCCTCCGGATTCCATCTGCCAGCCAATGTCAGCTGGCGACTCCCCGGGGAGGGCCTTCTCTGTTGCAGCTCCGGCCCTCTGGAACGAGCTCCCTGTTGAGATCCGGACCCTTACCTACCCTCCAGGCCTTCCGCAAAGCCACCAAGTCCTGGCTGTTCCAGCAGGCTGGGGGGAGCTGAGAAGCATCTACCTCCCACAGAAATTGTGAATGTTGGTTTGTTTTAATATGTTGTCTTTGTCCTCATTCCCCCCTTTCCCTTGTCTTTTGTGAGCCGCCCGGAGTCCTCCGGGAGTGGGCGGCATACAGACAAATAATAAATAAATAAATAAATAAGTTGAAGGGAGCAGCTATCTGAAGCTCAGGTGGGCAATTTCTTACCCTCTCTTATCCAGAGAGGTTCCATTGGACTGAATTTACCACTAATCCATCAGTCATCAGTTGTTGCATCATCAGCCACTCTTTTGGAGATATTTAGTTTATCATTTATTCACCCAGATTCCCCAACTCATTTTCCAATGTCTGATGCAAACATGTAGCCACAGAATTTTGTGTGATGATGTCATAATGGATGTCTTTGTCCTTTCCCTGGATGCTTTTGGACTTCTCTGTCAAACAGTTGCTTGCGTAGGAAGCTGTTGCCGGCACCCAATTCCAGATTTTCCTTTGTGACACTCCTTTCTTAAGTTATTTTCACTCTGGATTGTGTATTTAATCCTATCAAGACTTTCATCGAGCAATCTATAACATATGGGATTCATATTTCTCTGCTTTTTTTCTCCTGGTTTAAATCTATTAATTGGTTTTAATATTGTTGACTATTGTATTTGATGAAGTCTTGACTAACTGCATAATGTCTAAAGTGGTCTTAAAGAACTGTCAACCAATATATTCCTTTTGACTATCTTGCTAAGGCACTTTATTAATGTAATTTATTAAGCTTGAAAAAGAAGTATTAAGTTATTGTTTTGTAGGGATTTCTTATTAATTTTTTCGTATAGTCTAAAACAGGGGTAGTCAACCTTTTTATACCTACCGCCCACTTTTGTATCTCTGTTAGTAGTAAAATTTTCTAACCGCCCACCGGTTCATATTAATGATGATTTATTAAGTAGGGAAGTAACTTTACTTTATAAAATTTATAAAGCAGAGATATAGCAAACCCCTACCACCCATCATGAAAGCTGGAACGCCCACTAGTGGCGGTAGGGACCAGGTTGACTACCAGTGGTCTAAAAAGTCTATGATTGATAATCTTGCAAAATACAGATCTGAGGAAGGCTGCCTAAGCAATGTTTTTCTAAATAGCACTATAACAAAATATTTTTTTGGAAGGGAACACTAGATTAGAGTCGGCATTTAACCAGAGAACTGTTCTGGTCTAGGAGACAGTAGAAGAGGGCATAATAGAAAGGTTTGGAAATTGGAAAAGCTTTTCACAACAAATAAATATTTTCCTTGTGTTGTTCTACTAATATATATCTACTCTACGTTATTTGTGCCGTTGATATCTTTAAACAGTGTGGGAGAAATCTAATAATTGCAAAGTTAAATACAAAAAGTTAAATATTCAAATGCTAAAACAAAGAATTTAATCCTTTGAAAAGCCTTAATTATAAAGTACGGCAACAAATTATAGGGGAAACAGAAAATTCTACAGCTAGGAGGAGAAGATAGGAAGTTAAAAATAAAAAATATTTATACTGATTTTTTAAAAAACTGAAAATTACAACTTTTACCACTTTGACTGCATAGTTAGAATACTAAGAGATGGTTTTAGCCATGCATTATTTATTATTTCTCTCACTGTGGTTTTTAAGTTCTTAACTGTAATTCGCAGTGTTATGTTGGAGGTTTTTTGTGTATGTTCCTCTAATTTTATATATATATATATATATAATATATAGTATATATATATAGTATATATATATATATAGATATATATATATATATATATATATATGTTTTTTTATTTGTGCTGATAAATAAATAAAGGGAGACTAGTATAGATCTATTTCAAGCTATTTAGCTCTCATCAGCTAGCCATACCCTTACTGGGATTTGAACCTGGGCTATATGGCATACTAGGCACACTAGGCAGAGATCTTAGCCATTAGGCCACAGGCTCTTATCCGTTATCAGCGAAGCCAGGGTGAAAGGTACCTGGCTTCACTGATAACGGATAAGAGCCTGTGGCCTAATGCTAAGATCTCTGCCTAGTGGTGCCTAGTATGCCATATAGCCCAGATTCAAATCCCAGTAAGGGTATGGCTAGCTGATGAGAGCTAAATAGCTTGAAATAGATCTATACTAGTCTCCCTTTATTTATTTATCAGCACAAATAAAAAAAACATATATATAACAAAGGCAACAGTAAAAATGTTGGGTTTCTGTCGTGATGGACTCTTGTGATGAGCCGAAGGACAGATGATGGAAGCAGTTAGCTTCCTCCCATAACTGGGGCTTACCAGGGTTGTAAAAATCTAATAGATAGATAGATAGATAGATAGATAGATAGATAGATAGATAGATAGATAGATATATAGATAGATAGATAGATAGATAGATGTGTATGTGCATGTGCATGTGCATGTACATGTACATGTACATGTATATGTATATGTTATATTAAAAAAAACTTTCCAAGTTTGGGTAATACTTATTGAGAAATTCAATCATATAATGACTCTTTTTAGCAGAAATATTATTTATCGCTAAGTTATAGTGGGAATCTTATTTTCTTAGGGCCAAACCTATTTTATGCCACCTAACAAATGTTTGCAGTAAGAAAAGTTGATTGAGAGATTGATTTTATCATCTTGCCTTTTTGCTCAAGCAGAATATAAAAATAGAATAATTCTAAATAAAAATAATAATTAAATACATGGAGTCAATTACAATATTTTAATTGTAACACAGTTGAGGCACAAATCTGAATGATTTGTTTTGTCCAAATGGTTCAAGGAACAATTGCAAGTGACTCACACAATTGTGGAAACCTACCTGTGGAAACAATTAGACATAAATATGATCTCAGATTGCAGAATTCCTCTTTCAGAAATCTAACCCTATCGAAATTAATCCTCAAAATCAAATTTGGTTTTCCTACTCACCAATATCCCCCTGTGCCTTATCTGTATTTAATTTCAGTTCATTTACCATTACTCATCTTATTACTGAACTTGAGGGTAATTCAACAGCAGAAGGATGTAGTTTCGTTCAAAAATGAACAGTGTAGAAAATACATTGGGTCTGTATAACACAGCATAGGTCAACATCCAGGGAGTTACACCACCAATTGGACATGGTCAAACAGGAAGAACTGCTGTGTGCTCAAATGAGCAATCCAGGAGGATATTAAAGTAAGTTCTATCAGCAACAGAATTATTATTGCCACACCTTTATTCTGAGTTCCATTTCTCAGGGGAATAATTCCTTTGTTTATTAAGGATTTTCACCATCAGTTCTATATATACAGATCAGCCAGGATCTTGTCAGTATCATATACAGGTAACAGTGGAAAATATAGAATTGACATTCTGAAATATGGATTGAAAGTATTTTAGTCTCAGGAAAGAAGACAAAGAAGGCAAAGAAATTCATAATGGATATTCCAGTTCCAGAATGTGAAATGTAGAGTGGTAGAAATCATACTGGCTAGCTAGTTCGGGAAGGGAAACCTCTATTAACCACTGAAATGGTATGTCAACAATATCCTGGGTACCCAACCTCAACAATATATGGAATTAGCAGACTGTTAATGAAGTTTGCAATCATACACAGGTTCTATATTATGACAGCTATATTGCAGAAAGAATGGGACAAAGGAGAAACAGGAAAGCAATACCACAGTCTTTGGAAGAATCCCAAGATTTTCAATTATGTGTCAAAAGTATGCCAAGGAAGGACAAGACTGAAGGAGATCCAATTTCCTAACAAGAATATGTGAAAATGAACTTTGAAGATTTTAACTGGATTCAGAATTACAGCCTCAGAAGAATGATTACTGTATTATGATATGCAACTGTAGAAGTTCATTTGCATCCCAACAAATTATGCAGGAGATACGTATGGATATGATTTGCTGGGTTAATATGGAATCTTTCCCGGGAAATTGCTGATGAAATGTTTAATTTATTCTATTCTGTTGTAATAACTTCCGTTGTCTTAGGAATGTCAGTTAACCATTCATATGCACATTCATTACAAAAGGCCCATTGAACACAGTGGAATTTATTTTTTGGAAAAATATATGCATGGATTGTTCGTAAAATTAAACATGCCCCTTTGTCTTGTACTTGCTTTTTTTTCTATAGCATAATTGTGTGGCTTGGATATTATTTCCCATCAAGCTACATTATTTGATGCAAGACAAAATTTGGTTTGTTTCTGATAGTGTCAACATAGCAGACACTGTTTTAACCCTATTCTGTAACCCTGTACAGTGGGACCTCAAGTGCCGACCGTAACTTGTTCCAGGACTTCGGTCGGCACCTGATTTGGGTGTGATCAGAAGCAAGACCCATTAGATCGCACAGGGTCGGCCTCCTCCGGGTTCCGTCTACCAGCCAATGCCATCTGGCTACCACCTGGGGGAGGGCCTTCTCTGTAGCAGCTCTGGCCTTTGGAATGAACTCCCCGCGGAGATTCGGACCCTCACCTCTCTCCAGGCCTTCCGAAAAGCCATCAAAACCTGGCTGTGCTGGCAGGCCTGGGGTTGATGAGTTCCCCTCCCCTCTCGACTTGTATGGCTGTATGACTCTTGTGTATTTTAATTATGTGTATTGTGTTTGTATCCCCTTTTCCCCTTTTGAGTTGTTTGCCACCCTGAGTCCCTCCCGGAGAAGGGCGGCATACAAATAAACTAAATCTTAAAGACTGACTGCGTATGCATGCAGACACAAAAAGTGGCGTGGAAGGGAAAATCACCACAGCTGTGTTTATTCAGCACCCGAGGATGCGTTCATGACCTGAGTGAAACATTTAGCGGATTTTTTGGTCAGCACTCAAATTGTTCATGGTCTGAGCCATTCGGGGCTCCAGGTCCCACTGTATATTGATAAGCAATACAGTGGGACCTCGACTTCACTTATAATAGTTCATTTAGTAACTGTTCAAAGTTACAGCGGCCCTGAAAAATGTAACATTTTCCATAGTTCTGACTTTTCCAACATCCCTATAATCATGTGATCAAACAGTGGAAACTCTTTCATATTTATGACCATTGCTTGTCCCAAGATCATGTGATCATCTTTTGCGAACTTCTCACAAGCAAAGTCAATGGAGAAGCCAGATTCATTTAACAACTGATTACTAACTTATCAACTGCAATGATTCGCTTAACAACTGTGGCAAGAAAGATCATAAAAGGGGGCAAAACCCACTTAACAAATGTCTCACTTAACAACAGAAATTGTGGTCATACGTCGAGGACTACTTGTATTAAGAAATAAAAACATATGCTTTAATAGACGGTATGTTAGTGTTCCAAGTAGAATGTAGAATTAAATCAGAGTCCAAGGCAAATTGATCCTTAAAGTTCCAATTTAAAAGCAGACATCTTAGCACAATTCCCAATTTAATCCCAATTCTGGAAATGACATCAGAATTCCACCCAGTTAAAAGTTCATGATCTTGTCCCCACACCCCAATCCTCACATGGTCCAATCTTCTTCTTCCATGCTGGCGTCTCTACCCAACTGCTTCTGGTCAGGTGTAAAAGTGCGGAGACAAAGATGACCTTGGTCTTCTAGAAAAATGAAAACAATACATTCCACAATCCTACTCCTTTCTATTCCCCCCTCCCATCAACTATACTAATGAAACAGCATCATGAAATAAGAGAAAGTGTGGCAGGCCAAAATTCTAAAAGGAATGTAATTGTAGGCCTGACACTACTTCACATGGGCACAAAACTTCTAGATCAGTGTTTCTCAACCTTGGGGACTTGAAGTCCTGTGGACTTCAACTCCCAGAATTCCCCAGCCAGCTGTGCTGGGGAATTCTGGAGTTGAAGTCCACAGGACTTCAAGTCCCCAAGGTTGAGAAACACTGATCTAGATGTTTATATTGGGTTTGAGAAGCCATCCTCATCTAACGATTTACTTGATTAAGATGATGCTTTAAGTTGTATTCCTAATGTTTATCTCTGTTGCCTTGTGTTCTTTTGGAACAATAGATTTGCCTTTAATGACGTGTTCAGTGAAAGCAGAGCATAAAAACTGATGAAAAAATGCTAACGAAGCAGCTTTCTGCATAATTGCCAGCTGAGCAGTCTGTCCCACGCTCAAATACTTACACTTTTTCCTGTTCCTTTTCACTCTTATTGTCTAATGCACGAGCAGGCAACCTTTTGACAGCCAATTTTTAACGATGCATCTAAGGGCTGCAGTAAATGGATCTCTGACCTCTGCTGTCATCAGAATGGATGGCTATAGATTAATGTGTGGGTCCATCAAAGAATAGCTATTGTGTGGGTTATTTTTATATTTTGCATGTGAATCAAAGCATATACAATATTTGAATACTTCTTTCTGTTGAAATATGATACGAAATTGCATTTTGTTTTTTGATAATTTGTCACCAAAATGTGGTAATAAAACTCATGGGAGTTCTGGGAATGTTATAAGGTTGTGGTCAGCAATGGTAATGCCTCCTTTTTAAATTTCAATGATTTTTTAACTGTAAATTTAGTTTATCATATTTACAAATCCAATTGAAATCAATAGAATTGAATTTGAATTGAATTTATTGAATTTATTATATTTCTATGCCGCCCTTTTCCCAGAAGGGGCTCAGGGCAGCTCACAACCCAAGTCAGGGGGGGGGGGGTAGGGGATACAAATAGGGGGGAAAAAGACATGGACAAACAATACCACAATTTAAAAACAATCAACAGCCGCACCATTCGAGCAGGGACAGGAACTCATCAGCCCTAGGCCTGTCGGAACAGCCAGGTTTTAAGGGCTTTGCGGAAAGCCTGGAGGGTGGTGAGGGTCCGAATCTCCACGGGGAGCTCGTTCCAGAGGGCCGGAGCACAGAGAAGGCCCTCCTCCGAGTGGTCGCCAGTCGGCATTGGCCAGTGGATGGAATTCGGAGGAGGCCTAATCTGTGGGATCTAATCGGTCTGTTGGAAGTAATTGGCAGCAGGCGGTCTCTCAAGTACCCAGGCCCAATACCATGAACGGCTTTATAAGTGACGACTAGCACCTTGAAGCGTATCCGAAGTCCAATAGGCAGCCAGTGCAGCTCGCGGAGGATAGGTGTAACGTGGGTGTACCGAGGTGCACCCACGATCTCTCACGCGGCTGCATTCTGGGCAAGCTGGAGTCTCCGAATGCTCTTCAAGGGCTGCCCCATTTATGTTTCAGTTCCCTTCACTTTGGACTAATTTAGGTATTGCTAAATCTTCAACAGATTTTTCTTTTTCTTTCCTGTGCTAAAGTACATTATAGCTATTATTTATCATTCTCATTTACAACTAATTCATAATTTTGAGGGGGAATTGTATATGTTATTTAACAGGAGAATCCAGCAATTCCAATAATTTGTGACTGTTTTGTTGCCTGAATCTTTTCCCTTTTGCTAAACCCACATATTGTTTGTGAGTCATAAGATACTTGATAGGGAGGAAAAAAAGTCTTGTCTTTGTTTCAGATCCGAACCTGGATTCTTACAGTGGGTTATACGACTGCATTCGGAGCGATGTTTGCAAAAACATGGAGGGTTCACGCAATCTTCAAAAACGTAAAAATGAAAAAAAAGGTGAGGTTTTAAAATAGTTTTATTAGCTCATGTCTGATTGCTTTCTACTTTTTTGTCTAACTGCTGATCAAAAATATCATTGGAAATCTTCATTTGCTGCCTCCACATGTTGCCTATTTTCCATAGCTGCTTACATTCTTGTACCTTACATTGGATACTCATACAAACATATACGTATATTATGTGTGAGCTGAGGTGGCGTAGTGGTTAGGGTGCAGTACTGCAGGCCACTTCAGCTGACTGTTATCTGCAGTTCAGCAGTTCAAATCTCACCGGCTCAAGGTTGACTCAGCCTTCCATCCTTCCGAGGTGGGTGAAATGAGGACCCAGACTGTGGGGGCGATATGCTGACTCTGTAAACCGCTTAGAGAGGGCTGAAAGCCCTATGAAGCGGTATATAAGTCTAACTGCTATTGCTATGTCATAAATTGGCATTTGACTTGAATCAGGTTTACAAGTCCCAGGATGGAGGGGCCTTGAATGGTGAAAGCAATCCAACTGAAGAAAAAGTTCTTAAATATTAAGCCAGAAGTAAATTAAAATTGGTTGTCAGGGTTGATACATTGCCATTTTGTTCTTAGGGCCCAAAAGGAAGACTTAGCTTGATGCACACCTGACTTACAGATGCTATTCCAATTTGAAAAGTTAGGCAGAAAACTCTCCCAAACATTCCTGAGTTTAGCATTTGCAATTTTTAAAATAGCAATAGCAATAGCAGTTAGACTTATATAGCAAGCAATAGCAATAGCAATTAGACTTATATACCGCTTCATAGGGCTTTCAGCCCTCTCTAAGCGGTTTACAGAGTCAGCATATCGCCCCCACAGTCTGGGTCCTCATTTCACCCACCTCGGAAGGATGGAAGACTGAGTCAACCTTGAGCCAGTGAGATTTGAACTGCTGAACTGCAGATAGCAGTCAGTTGAAGTGGCCTGCAGTACTGCACTCTAACCACTGCACCACCTCGGCTCCTTAAATGCTGGGTAGAGTAGATTCATTAATTCAATAGATGATGCACATCCCTAGGTATAGGATAGACAGCTTCTATTGTGTAGTACTGTAAGTAATATGATAAGGTAGATATATTGAGGCTGCATATGGTGTGCAATTTTGGATGTGAAATAACATATTCTTCTAAAATGGGTGTAATTTATGACTGAAGCTGTATAGCTTGGACCTGGGCATATTGCCACTGTGCTTATTTTGCTTGTCTAGCTGTCAATCTAGACTGATAGAAATCATGATATATGACTGCCAAGGGCCTTTGTCTTGGATTTCATTGGCTGGCTCTTCTTTTGTAATCTGCGTGTCACTGGCCTTTTGTCAAAAAAACAGATTTGGCAAATGCAGGTTGAGGAATTACATATTCTATGGTGTGATCTGTATGGAAGAAACAATGAACTGTTGGAAATAATAGAGAATAGGTTTTCCTATACTATTTATAGAGAGTTCCATATTTTGTGAATTAAGTGCAAACTGCGTGGGTGGAATGGAATGTTCTATCTTCTGTTTCTTAGGCTAACAATTTTTTCTCTGTTGTCCTTCAGAAGTTTGAAGTTTCTGATTATAATTAAGTAAAAATCATCAACTCCTAAGATTTTGCCTTCTACCTTTAAACATTGTATAGGAAGTGCTGCACTGGGAAATGCTGAATTACATAGTATGTAGTAGTTGATATGATTAATGTGATATGTGTATCCAGTTATTGTAGTTTATATGCTAAGATTTGTGACATGACATAATGCAGAAATTCAACCACTTTGAGAAGCAAACTGTAGCTTAATGCAATATGTGTTAGTGCTATATCGTGGAGAGACATAAATAAAAAAATGCTGGTGCAACTAAACAGAAGTTGATTGCTATTTATTTACTGGAAAGATTTTTATGACCATCTAACTTTCATGCTTGATTGTGACTTCAGGTACCAATTACAAGTAGAACCAGTAATAGCAAGGAAACCAAAGCAAAAGTGACATGCCAATAGCATACTGTTGGTCAACATAAACTTTACTTCCTGTTGTGGCCCAGCAGGAGCCGTTGGAGCTGCCACCAGACTCCAACAGCGAGGGGCCCTATGAGTCGGCTCTGGAGGATGTGGAGGACCCTGGACAGGGTTCCGACTCCGAGCAGGGCGCAGAGAGACTGGTTGGCCACCAGGTGGTGCCTGAGCCTTGGACCAGTGGGGAGGAGATAAGGGAGTGATCCAGAAGCCAGCAGTGAGTTGTTCCTGGATGCACACCATCGAAGAGCTAACTCGGCGTCAAGAACAACTCCCGAATAGGTGCAAACTGGCTGAATCCCACCACTGTACCCTTCCTAAGTAATGCCGAGGATAATATACTGTGGAGATAGATATGAAGATCCCTAAAGAGATACAGCTAGTCCTTTGTTAACAACCAGAATTTCCATTGTTGAGTAAAGTAGTTGTTAGGTGAAACATGTAATTGTCCTGCTTAATTCAGGTAGTCCCGGTGCAATCATTAGGCCAGGACCTCTTGCTTTTCCTGCCTTCTCATGCTTACCTTTGCTCGAACTGCCCCCCAGCCTATCTCCCCACAGCTGCTGTCCCTTCCCAAGGCTCTCACATGGCCTCACCGAATACTTGTGAAGGTGTACAGAGGCCTCACAAGGCTTTGGGAGATGCATCTCATCATTGGTGGAAGCTGACAAATTGGTCTCCTTTTATTGTAGATTCATGTTAGATTTCTGCTTAATTCAGTGTTTCTCAACCTTGGCAACTTGAAGATGTCCGGACTTCAACTCCCAGAATTCCCCAGCCAGCATCCGCGGATGCTGGCTGGGGAATTCTGGGAGTTGAAGTCCGGACATCTTCAAGTTGCCAAGGTTGAGAAACACTGCCTTAATTCATTCTGATTTATAAATACGGTTTTTTTGGGGGGGTCATTTGATAGAGGTAAAAATCTCCATCCTAAATAAATTGGGCATGACCAAATGCACTGTTCAAATGCCATCTGTTGAAAATGAACTGCCAAGTGGTAACTTATATTTAATGTTTCCCAGAACTGTCGTTCATTTCAAAATAAGAAAAAATTGAAACTTGGTACTTAAAACTTCAAAAAAATGAATTACTGTATATACTCGAGTATAAGCCTAGTTTTTCAGCCCACTTTTGGGCTGAAAAAAGCCGCCTCGGCTTATACTCGAGTCAGTGAAAAATTTGCCCGAAATGGAGGAGAAAAAGGGGCGGGGCCATGCCGCTGGGTGACACTCGTGAATGGCCCAGTGCCCCTGTGAGTTTCCCCTCCCTCTGTGTCAGTTTGCCGTGCAGCGCGCACCGCACCATCCCCCCTCCTCACGTTCTAATGTAATGCAGGGCTGTCTTAAGATTCCCCTTCCTCCCCCTGCCACTCTGCAACGATGTCCCACCTCCTCCTTGTTATGGCAAGCAGCCACATAGCGATGTCCCACCTCCTCTGGTACAGTGATCCAATGATAGGAATCACTGTGCCGTGTCATAGGAGGCGGGACATCGCTCCCGCGGCTGCACGGGACATCATCACAGCGGGACATCAGCATCATGAGGTGAGTGAAGTATTTCATTGAATACACTGCTAGTTTACTGTTTTTCTTTGAAATAAATATTCAAAAACATTATTGGTATCTATTTTTATTTTTGAAATTTACCGGTAGCTGCTGCATTTCCCACCCTAGGCTTATACTCGAGTCAATAACTTTCCAGTTTTTTGTGGTAAATTAGGTGCCTCGGCTTATATCGGGTCGGCCTATACTCGAGTATATACGGTAGAATATGCCTCCTAATTTCATGTGATCAGTGGTATTTTTTTCTAGAGCAGTGACGAATAAAATTCTTTTCCTTGAATTTTTTGAGGTATCCCAATATATTTTTAGTAAGGACGATTAGACACCCTTAAAAAAAAAACATTCTGAGAGGAACCATGTGCCAACCGTAAGAGATCAAAGAAGCAAAAGGATAGCGCCAATACCATCCATCATCTCTGTTTTGGACATGATTTTTTTTTTCCTACTGACATTCTCTTTTTTCTTTCTTTTTCTGTTTCCCCCTTCTCTCCCTCTCCCTGTCCCTTCCAATTCAGAAGACTGATTGCTTTTGTCAGACTAATCACTTTTGCCCTTCCAGAAAGTCATGAAAACCAAGCTATTCTGGTGGGCTTTGGGTAATTGAATTAATCATTGTAAATTAGACTGTTAATTGTATATTATTGAATAATTATTATACAATTGGTGCTGGTTTGGGTGGTATTATTAAATTATGGCACTAGAAGCGTGACCCGACAAATGCGCACTCGACAAAAGCGCGCCGACAAAACCGCGGTGAAACACCGCGACGTCATAAACGCACCCTCAACAATGCGCCGACAAAACCGCACCCACAAAGCGCGATTTAAGTTAAGGTAACGGTTAGAGTTAGGGTTAGGGTTAGGGTTAGGGTTAGGGTTATTAGGTTGTTATTAGTTGTTTTTTGAAAGCGCGCTTTTGCCAGCGCGCTGTTGTCGTGCACTTCTGAGTGCATTCGTCGGCGCAATTTCCACCTTACAGTTTTCTCGCCGCAGTTTCGGCGGCGCGCTTTTGTCGAGTGCGCATTTGTCGGTAAACCCACTAGAAGTGTAGTTAGTTGGACAATTTGTAGTAATATTTTTGTCAGGAACCTTTCAGTATTATGCTGCTTACTATGAACATTTGGTTATAGTTTTTGTAAGCTTCCATAATTTGAATGCATTTGGGAGCATACAAATTTAATGTATCAAATTAAATTAACCTCTTGCTTCAAGGGCTTTTGAAATTCGGCTGACAGCCACAGGTTGCCCATCTCCAAAAGGACAAGAGTATTGGGGATTTATCCAATCCAGGAATATATAAATGTACAGTTGGGGACAAGGTCTACTGAAATCAAAGTTTCATATTTCTGAAAGTATATACAGAAATATAGTATAAATTAATGTCATTTCAAAATCCATTCAAATATAAGAATTAAGTTAGATCATGACAACTGATGTAAACACTATCTATATGCAACTGATTTACCGTGGATTCACAGTTAACTGCATGGTTTCTATTAAATGAAGCATAGTCAGAACATGAAAATACCATATTTTTGGAGTATAAGACCACCAAAGCATTAGACGCACCAAGGTTTTGAAGAGGCAAATTAAAAATAGTAGGTTGGTAGATAGCGGGATAGAAAGGGAGAAGGAGAGAATACAGTAGGTAGGTATGGAGAGAGAGAGAGTAGGTAGGTAGAGGGAGAGAGCAAAATACAGTAGGGAGGTAGGGGGAGAGTATGTAGGTAGGTAGTAGGTAGGTAGGTAGGTAGAGGGAGGGAGAGAGAGAAATACAGTAGGTAGGTAGGTTGAGAGAGAGAGTAGTTAGGTAGGTAGATAAAGGGATAGAGAGAGAGAGAAATAGAGAGAGAGAAATACAGTAGGTAGGTAGGAAGAGAGTAGTAGGTAGGTAGTAGGTAGAGGGAGGGAGGAGAGAGAGAGAGAGAATACAGTAGGTAGGTGAGAGAGAGAAAACGCTGTATTCGATGTATAAGACGCACCCAGATTTTCCGCCTCTTTTTTGAGGAAAAAAGGCGTCTTATACTCCGAAAATACGGTAAATATTTAAAACAGGTCTCAGCAGTTTACAGACTTTAGCTTATTCATGTAACCTCAATCTAATTTTAACAGCCTTTTGCAAAAAAAAAAAAAAAGTTGCCTTCTAGCAAGAGAGATCTGTCACATCTAGTTGTCTGCTGGGCAGAAAAAAAAATAAAGTGAGGAACTGATGGCAGAAAAAAATAGAAGAGTGAAGAAAGAGATAGTGAGTTGGTCCATCCACTTTTGACCTGACGACTCACGCACTCTCTTGCCTTCAGCCCGACCTTTAGTGGATTATCCTGAAGAGAATAATTTTCATTAGGATGGGAATAAGATTTTCATCTTAAAAGAATTGAAGGTATTTTGGGAGAGCCAATTTGGTGTAGTGATTACAAACAAGGAAGCTGAGTATTTGTCCCATTTTGGGACAAAGCCAGTTGGATTACTTTGAGCTAGACCAGTGGTGAGTTTCAAAAATTGTTCGAACCTGCTCTGTGGGTGTGGCCTCCTTTGTGGGAGTGGCTTGCCACCCATGTGACCAGATGGGAGTGGCTTGCCACCCATGTGACCGGATATGAAGATGCCAATGACACTTGTCAGAACCACCTTAAGTTACCTCACACACAGCACTGGCATGCATAAATATGATGTAAACTTGTTTTTTAAAAGGCATCTTTGGTTTGCGTTAAACAACTTCAACACACGCAATGTTCTGATTGCACCACAAACGCAGTAGTCATCCTTACCTTTCACAGAGGCACTGAGTTTTATAAATATGAGCTTGATAGTGTAGAATAATCATATCCAAGGACCAGTGGTGGGTTTCAAAAATTTTGGAACCTCTTCTGTAGGTGTGGCCTGCTTTCCGGGTCCACTGGTGGAACCTCTTCTAACCGGTTCGGTAGATTTGACGAACCGGTTCTACCGAATAGGTGCGAACTGGTAGGAACCCACCTCTGAGCTAGTCAGTTGTTTCTCTCAGCCCTGGGAAGAAGGCAGTAGCAAATCCCTTCCAAAATCTTACCAATAGAACTGTGGAAACTAGTCCAGGCGGTGGCTAGTATAGCAAGAGAGTAATTGCTTATTGTTTTTAAAATTGGAGGTCCTCTTTCAGTGCAGTGTCAAATGTTTTATTTTACATTACTGTCATGTACAAGGGTAGAAAAAAATTCGAAAAGAACTTGGCTTATAATTTAATTGTATTTTTCCTGAACTATTTAAATTGTAAGAAAAAAGTTTTTTCTGTTTATGAAGAATGTATTTAAATTCAACTTTTCTATTGTCCTCTTAGTGTTTGATTTATATATTAATGTTTTTAGACCGTGCTAGCAAACAAAAAAATCAAATAAATGTAGGTTGTGGAATGAATTTTACTATGGTCAAGTAAATGAAGATCTTATGCATAATTCAAATGCCTCGTTAACTGTGCATTGTCTGATTTATGGCTCTTAACAAAGAGTCTAGAATACCCCAGAATTCAATGTAAAATCTTCTTTATTTTGTTTCCCTAGATCATTAAGGACCAAAAACTAATGGTGATCGTTGGAGGAATGCTACTGATAGATCTTTGCATCTTGATTTGTTGGCAAGTTGTTGATCCTTTGAGGAGAACAGTGAAAAATACAACATGGAGGTCAGTCATGTCAGCTATTTTATATTAATGGTGTTTCAGTTGGCTGTTAGATTGTAATGCAAAATAAAATGAAAATATATCCAAAATGTAAGGGATATATCTTTTAGTGGATGTATATACACAAAGAGAATATGTGTGTATGTATTCACATCACACAATGGAATCCAGGATTTCTACCCATGCTTAGAGGTTTTAGATGCAGAATATTGTAATACACAAGGGATTTGTCTGCTAAAAGTCTATCAGAGATGGTGTTGCAATAAATAATAGATTTTCGGACTCCATTAGCAGATTCATGAGGAACTAATGCAAGCTACACATAAAATAAAAGCATAATATGAAGTTCCAAAGATCACTTTCATCAAAACTAAGCTTCCTCTTTTATTGTTGATCTTTAGGTATTGTAATATCACTGTCTATTACTTTGCTCAAATTAGTTGATTTATGCAGAATGACTAGTCCAATTTGCTATCATTTTAAAAAAGAGTCACTTTGGAAATATTTAGTCAAGGATGAGGTGCTCATAGTATATTGTTCATTATTAGATTTGACAGTTGTGTGTGGTAACAATTTCTTGAAAGGAAGGAAATAAACTTTCTTGTAAATATATAATAGTGAAAAAGTGCTTTGCCTGCAAATTTCTTTGTATTGCAAAAATGTTGATCTTTAGGTATTGTAATATCACTGTCTATTACTTTGCTCAAATTAGTGATTTATGCAGAATGACTAGTCCAATTTTGCTATCATTTAAAAAAGAGTCACTTTGGAAATATTTAAGTCAAGGATGAGGTACTCATAGTATATTGTTTATTATCAGATTTGCCAGGTGTGTTTGGTAACAATTTCTTGAAAGGAAGGAAATAAACTTGCTTTAAAATATATAAATAGTGAAAAAGTTCTTTGCCTGCCAATTTCTTTGTATTGCAAAAAATGGGTTTTGTATTGAAGTAAAATATGTGAAAACATAATTAAAATGCAAGTTCTTTTTATATTATATTTACCTATATTTGCTGGAGGTCCAATTGGTTAAAGTGCTGGATTAAGGCTAGTGAGACCTGAGTGTCTCCTATTTGCATAAGCACAGAAGCCAAAATGGTGACTTTGGCCCAATTATTTTATTTATTTATTTATTAATTAGACTTATATACCGCTCCCTAGGGCTATCAGCCCTCTCTAAACAGTTTACAGATTTTTAGCAAATTGAGTCAGCAAATTGCCCCCACAGTCGGGTCCTCATTTCACCCACCTCGGAAGGATGGAAGGCTGAGTCAACCTTGAGCCGGTGAGATTTGAACCGCTGAACTGCAGATAACAGTCAGCTTGAAGTTGCCTGCAGTACTGGACCCTAACCACTGCACCACCTCGGCTCTTTCAGCACTAGGAAGAAGGCAGTGCCAACTCACTTCTGGAAATGTTGCCAGAAACTGCAGGGATTTGCCCATGTAGTCACCCCGAATTAAGACTGACTTTAACAAAAGGTGAACAACTTTATGCAGTCTTCATTTTTTATTTATTCATTTGAATGTATTAGTTACGCAACTCCAGTGAACTATGGACTGACTTGATGGCTCAAATAACCCCCTCATTACAATTCCTATGTACATTTGATTTATGAGCAAAATACGGTATATTTAACCAACAATATTGAATAACCTAATGGATTATGAAAACCTTCAAGTATTTTTTGTGCAATGGCCAGTCCTTGAGAGCCGAGGTGGTGCAGTGGGTAGAGTGCAGTACTGCAGGCCACTTCGCTGACTGCTATCTGCAGTTCAGCGGTTCAAATCTCACCGGCTCAGGGTTGACTCAGCTTCCATCCTTCCAAGGTGGGTAACATGAGGACCCAGACTGTGGGGGGCATTAGGCCGACTCTGTAAACCACTTAGAGAGGGCTGAAAGCCCTATGAAGCGGTATATGTCTAACTGCTATTGCTATTGCTATTGTGTTTTGTACTATACAACTTTGGTGGGCATTCCTCAGGTTTTCATTAGGTGGCCTTTTCTGAATAGATTGGCTTCCCAACAGATTATCTACTCTGACATAATTGCACCATCCGTCATTAAAACTATATATTTATGGAATTAAACAGGGTTGCGTGTGAATGGTACAGGTTATATCAAAAGTCGATCCCATGGATAATTATTATATATATTTCATTAAATGTTTGGATTGGTTGGTATTTTTTCAAAACAATTCCTTACTCTGCTTGACACCATCTTTGAATGTTTTTTTTTCTAAAATGAATACATAACAAATAAAACATTGTGATTTATCTATGGGAAATGGAATGAAGATAGTACAACTGAAAAGTAATATGCTTTGAATGTAAAACATTGTACAGCGAGCTTCTGGCAGATACAATATCTTGGAAAAGTTGAGCTACCCAGGTACAATTTATTACTAAACCAAATTTACATACTCATGTTGGAACATTTGTTAAGAGTAGCATTTATTTTATGTATGGTTTACTTTTATTAGCAGCCAACTTTCAATATATTCACATAAAATTTTTTTCTAATTTAGGCCTACTCACAATATACACACACGCTCCAAGCAGAGGTGGGTTCCTACAGTTCGCACCAGTTCGGTAGAACCGGTTCGTCAAATCTACCGAACCGGTTAGAAGAGGTTCACCAGTGGACCCGGAAAGCAGGCCACACCTACAGAAGAGGTTCCAAAATTTTTTGAAACCCACCACTGACACACACACACACACACACACAGACTCACACAGAGAGAAAAAGAGAAAGAAAGGAAGAATAAAGAAAGAAAAAAGGAAAAAAGAAAGAAAAAGAGAGAGATGAAAGAAAAAAGGAAAAAGGGACAGAGAGACAAAAGGAAGGAAAGAGAGAGAGAGAGGAGAGAGAGAGAGAGAGAAAACACATGGCCAGCAAGCCACTCCCACCAGGTCACATGGCTGGCAAGCCACTCCCACAAAGGAGGCCACACCCACAGAGTAGGTTCAAAAAAGTTTTGAAACCCACCACTGCTCCCAAGCAACATGCAATAAACTTCCTTTCTCGCATTCATGAATTCCTCTTTTTTAAAAGTAATTTTTATTAGTTATAAGGATATAAATTCAAAAGAAAATGAGAGTAGTGGGAAAATGGAAAGGAAAAGGAAAGGGTAAAATGTAGGGTAAAGGAGGGAGCACTGATTCCAAATCATTTTAGCACACTAGAATAGGATAATAACATTACAGGCTTTTTACTTTACATGCTAATATATATTAGCCACTTTTGTAGCAACAAGCCTATCTAATTATCAAAACTCAAAGTCAAAGTTTCATTTTTTTTCTATCTCAAGTAGTTTCCAAGTAGAAGCAAAACTGGATGTGTTATTTTCTTTGATTAAGGGCATTCACACATTTCTCAATAACTCCCTGAAGAGCATTTCCCAGAGTTTCATAATTCTCTACTATTTTCACCTTTATAAATCAGAATCTTAGCTTTTGTCCCACGTTTATATTTATGTAATCCACTACGTTCTCCCAAAATTTGGTATGTACAGGATATTATAGAAACATGTTTTAAAGGAGCATTATTCATATCTCCAATGAAATGCTGTTTTTGACACTCCTTTTCTATGCAAACATAATGGAGTCCAGTAAGTTCTAAATAATATTTTTTTTATTGTATAAAAAATAATTTGAAGTCCATTGATATTTTTGGTTTCTGGAAAACCAAAAAGAGAGCAATGGGTTACTTAATGGCTGTGCAAAACAAGGTCATAAAATCAAGTCTGGTCATATTGTGACCAGCTTTATGACCGTCATAATGTACAACCATAATTGCAGGCTCAATTACGGTTATAATTTGAGGATTACCTATACTCATCTCATTCTCATCCATTCTTCCATGTATATCATCATCTGATCATCGCACTGGGTTGATCCAACTTATTTTTTAAAGTATATTTCCCCTCTCTGTTAATTCCACAACATCCTTCCTCCTCTCCTCATTGAAAATGAGCGTAAAAGTCATCTAGTCAAGCTCTGTTCAACTCAGGATTTGCTAGAACCTTTCTGACTGAGAGACCGTCCAACCTCTGTTGAAGATTCCTTATGGGAGAGAATTCAACACATCATGTAGCAGCCTATCGGGAAGTTCCTGAACCTCTCCTTCCTTGTTGTTTAACCCATGAGCTTGTGTTCTTGATCAACAGATAATAAATCTGCTTTGTCTTTTGGGTGACAACACTTTAGCTATTTGAAAATTTATAATACCTTCCATTAATCTTTTTTTTTTTTTTTGATAGTTTAAACAATACTCGACATTTTAAACTGCCCTTCATGGGGAAAGTTTGTTTTCAAACCTTCACCATTTTGGTACTTCTCTGAAATTGCTCCAATTTGCACTGTCCTTTTTGAACTGTGATGCCCAGAATTTAGCAAGATATTCCACCAAACATGGTCTCATCACAGCCAAATAGAATATAAAATCATTTCCTATTATGTAGCTTTAACACCTTTTATGTAAATATGTTTTATTTTCATTTTCATTTCATACAGTCACATATATACTGTGCATAACCGGGGCCATATAACATTGAGCAATAAACACAGCCATCCTTGTCAACAATACTCCCCAAAATGCAAACCCAATATACCACTTCAACCCTCCATACACCCTTTCTTTCACTTTTTCTTTTTTCTATTTTTTTTATTTTAGATGGAAAGTTGGAGGGGGGCGAAAGAAAAGCTTTAACACCTTTTAATACACCCCATTAATGGTAGCTCTTAAAAACCTCAGCTCATTTTGAGATTTAGCCCTTCCTCCCTTCCTCCCTCTCTCCCTCATTAATTCATGTGTTTTATCATACATTTCTCTTACATTCCAGATTAGAATCTTATAACATGGTCATCAAAATATGGTTCTATGTTGCCAAATTAATGCTTTTACTAATTTAGGAGTAGACTAGATTATCAGCTTTAGTTATACATACACAGTATAACAGTATTCCTAGCTAGTGATAAAGATAATACTTGTCACTTCTAGCACTTTTTAAAGTCAGATTCTATAAGCATAATCAAAGCCCAATTTTTTTTAGCAAGCATGCTTTTGTTCTTTCTCTACGAGCTAAGAACTTTAATTTAAAGCACCCAGCCAACCATCACATCCAACCAACTAGGAGTTATGTGCAGTGTGCTATTGCTACACTCAATATACTTTTATATAGCAGTTATCTAAATATACCATACTATAATACAGAAATAGACATTTAATTTTATTTTTTTATATGCTGCCATCAAAGCCAAATTTCCCAACTGGCTTATATTTTTTTATTTCTTATACAGTTTTTTTGTAGATTGAACTGCAGTACAAATTTAGGGAAATATTAATATTGAAATATACTGTACTTCTGTTTGTTCACTAGATAGGGAAATACAATTATGCGTGCATGAAAATCAAAGCTGTACTCTCTTCTATCACTCCAGTTGATGTTCAGTGGTCACCAGATGCTTACACTGATTTAACTGGGTTGTGATTCCCTAATCTCTTCCATTCACTAAAGGGAGATGAGGCTTCTTTTTAATGTCCAAAAGCAATTAGTCTCTGATTTAATCTCTTTCGCTGTACAACTGTGAGATGAATTGGTGCACAAATAAAATATCAGAGACAAGATCAGTATCCCCATTAAAAAACTATAATGCTGCATATCATGAACCTGATGAAATATTTTGCATAGCATTTACCTACCAAGATTTCTATACACCTCATAGAGTTGGGAGATGCAGAAGAGAGACAATGCCTGCAATGAGAAAAAGGTATCACTGTTTTTGCCTTTATTAAATCAGATACTGACCTTTTAAAAGTTTAGCATTTATACCAATCTCACCTTCCAAAACTGATGGAATTGTGGAAAAAAGAACTAAAAGAAAGAAACTAGAAACAGTTTAAGACCAATCAACTGAAGGACTGCCTTCTTTTTCATATTAATCTCATAATCCTTAAAGGTAATTTCATGAATCTTGTTCCAAGAATGTTATGGGTATCAGGGATAAGACAAAGCCATCTTTGTATTTCTCGAATGTGTTCTCCAGAGTGAATTCAGCATGATATGTGGCATTCATTGATACACTAGTATTTTAGAAGTTATTGGAGGTTTTAAAATAATTTTATCTTCAATTATATTGATTCTAAACATTTGTTCTGACTTGTTAGGGGACCTCCAAAGAATTTATGTCAGAAAGGCAGTATGTAAGTAGCTTAACCTTGTTAAAGAAGTAGGAAACTAATAATATGCTATGAAATGAGATTTAGCAGTCTGGTCTGTCCAGACTATATTGGAAAATTTTTATTTGTGACAGAATTAGATGTGAAGAGGTGTTAACAATCTCATGTTACAGTTAGCGAGTATCTTCTCCCATTGCATTTTCCCAGTTGTCTTCCCTAGAGTTAGCATATATTGACGTAATTCATATTGAAAGTAATTATTGAAGGATGCAATCAAAAGTTGTCATAAGTAAAAAAAAGGGTAAATGCAGTTGTAAGAGTTGAATAAAAATAATCCAAAGAAAGGTGTTTTTTTTTTACATTACTGACTGTTCATATGAACAATTTAGTCTTGAATGACCATAAGTAACATTAAATCACTAGGATTTATAGCATTTATTATCAAATGGATGATGCTTTAACAAAATGAAAAAGTAGCTCTATTCACCATAAAAAATTCCTCAAACCCTATTTTGGACAACATTAGATCACATAGTAAGTAAGCTTTGTAACTTTGTAACTTTAATAAAATTGTATGCCGCCCACTCCTAGGGGACTCTGGACGGCTCACAACAAAGCAAAGACATAAAATATTAAAATACAATTATTTAAAACAAAAAACACCATTCAGTCACCGTGGGGCTGGAATATTACTCAACAGCCCCAGGCCTGCGGAACAGCCAGGTCTTAGTCACTTTACGGAAGGCCGGGAGAGTGGTAGGGTCTGGATCTCCGTGGGTAGCTCATTCCATAAAGCTGGCGCAGCTACAGAGAAGGCCCTCCCTCGGGGGGGCCGCCAGCCGGCATTGTCCGGTCGACGGCACCCAGAGGAGGCCCAACCTGTGTGATCTTATCGGTCATGGGAGGTAAATGGCAGGAGGCGGTCTCTCAGGTAGCCAGGTCCAGTACCATGTAGGGCTTTAAAAGTAACAACTAGCACCTTGAAGCGGGTCCGGAGACCAATGGGGAGCCAGTGCAGCTCGCGGAGGATAGGTGTAACATGGGTGTATCTGGGTACACCCATTATCGCTCGCGTGGCTGCATTCTGGAGCAACTGCTTTCAAGTTCTCCAAAATGTTTTTATTTTTAAGAAACAAGATAATAAATGGAAAGGGAGAGGAAGAAAGCAAGTAGTAGATTTTTAAATCATAAACCTATGCATTTAATTATATTTTACAATTAAATTTAGAAGTGGCACTAGGCAAGCAAATTAAGCTCAATTGCAGCCTTCACAACTTAATGCCCTCCACATATTTGAATTCTAATTTTCCTCATACTGAACCAAGACAGCCACTGTCCATGTTCACTGAAATGATGAGTGTTGTAATCCAACACATCGTGAATATATCTAATTAGGTAAGATTGCTTTATCAAATACAGGAACAGAAAATATCTGATTCCTGTTGTTGAAAGTATGAAACAATTTGGCTTTTAAACCCAGTCATGGTGCTATTGCTAACTGCCAATTCAAAGAGTATTTAAAGTATCAGAATAACGCTCCATTCTTTTTTTTTTCTTATTACCTACTTTACAGCTGCTGTTTTATCCTCCTGTTTCCAGTGTTTTTTCTCCTCAATTTGCTTTGCTTTGACAGTATGCATATTTGTATATCTGTTTGTGTTCCCACAACTATCTTCTGCACACACAAGATGTCTTTTTGGCAAATTAGAGCATATGCTGTTAGCATACCTTCGTTTCCTTTAATCCTTTCTTGATACTAGAAATACCTTGATGCGTTAGCAAGCTAATCCTAAGACCACGGCCTGAAATTCAACAACCTTTTAAAACTAAACAGCTCTAGATTTTGTCAGTGCCTACATCGAAGAACATCTGGGCTGTGCAGCATTTCTGATTCAAGTGCTAAATTTCTTTTGGAATATGAAGATTGCTTATGTAAATACTTGTCTGTTAGTCTTTAATGCTGTCTTTGTATAAAAATATGCAGTGAATATTTGGCAGAGTCAGGGGTGCTATGGCGGGGGCAACAAATGCCATCTGCAGCAACCTTGAATTGCAGCAGAACCCCAAAATTAAATCAAACTATATTTTTACTTGCCTGAAAAAAATGCAGCTGCCAAATTAGCCATCCTTCAATTCACTTTGCCAGAGCAGATGTTATAAAAAGAACAATAAAAACTAGGAAAATTGCATTACAATGAACCATTAAAAAATTACTTAGAAAAATATTTCAACTGGAAATTTTTTCAGTTTTTCTATTTTGTCAGAAAAGGGCTGATTGAAATACTGAAAGGAACACATACCAGGATTTTATATCTGGAGTGGTAATTTCTTTCCAGCTATACAAAATTATCTTTTTAGCTATGCCTGCACTCTGATGAAGTTCCAAGTATTGTTGAAAATTTGACTGTTCTCCTACGCTTTTACATAGGGTGGTTGTGAACCCCTCTAGATATCTTTTTTGCTTGAGATTTTGGTGGGTTTCAAAAATTGTTCGAAACTACTCTGTGGGTGTGGCCTCTTTTGTGGGAGTGGCTTGCCGCCCATGTGACCGGATATGAAGATGCCGACAACACTTGTCAGAACCACCTTAAATTACCTCACACACAGCACTGGCATGCATAAGAATATGATGTAAACTTGTTTTTTAAAAGGCGTTTTTGGTTTGCGTTTAAAACAACTTCAACACACACAATGTTCTGATTGCACCACAAACGCAGTAGTCATCCCTTACCTTTCAGAGAGGCACTGAGTTTTATAAATATGAGCATGATAGTGTAGAATAATCATATCCAAGGACCAGTGGTGGGTTTCAAAAAATTTTGGAACCTCTTCTGTAGGTTGGGCCTGCTTTCCGTGTCCCCTGGTGGA
Organism: Thamnophis elegans; assembly: GCF_009769535.1. Classification (NCBI taxonomy): domain Eukaryota; kingdom Metazoa; phylum Chordata; class Lepidosauria; order Squamata; family Natricidae; genus Thamnophis; species Thamnophis elegans. The sequence goes on along the minus strand of NC_045546.1, from coordinate 78,340,789 downwards.
ACCTCTTCTAACCGGTTCGGTAGATTTGACGAACCGGTTCTACGAATAGGTGCGAACTGGTAGGAACCCACCTCTGATATATATGTACGTACGTATGTATGTATGTATGTATGTATGTATGTATGTATGTATTTAGTGTCACAACCTCTGGTATGCCCAAATATGGCAAAGGAGGAGAACCTTGTGGCTTAGTGGTTAACACAACTGCCTAATATGTAATACAGCACAGGTTCTAATCCCAATAAGGGTATGGCTAGCTGATGAGAGCTAAATAGCTTGAAATAGATCTATACTAGTCTCCCTTTATTTATTTATCAGCACAAACACACACACACACACATATATATAGAGATCTCACACTACTCCTGGAAACACCAAACCTGAAGTAGTCTGAAGCCGCCTGAAGATGACGAATGAGACTTCGTCGAACGTCGCCAAGACATCTCCAATTCTACGCGGGAGAAAACCCGAACAACTAGAGACCTACATACTAACACCCGCGAAAACCTCAGAAAACATATATATATATATATATATATATATATATATATATATATATATATATATATGTGTGGTGTGTGTGTGTGTGTGTGTGTGTGTGTGTGTGTGTGTGTGTGTGTGTGTTTCTTTTTGTGCTGATCAATAAATAAGAGAGACTAGTATAGATCTATTTCAAGCTATTTAGCTCTCATCAGCTAGCCATATATATATATATATATATATATATATATATATATATATATATATATATATATAATATATATATATATATATATATATATATACACACACACACACACACACACACACACGCATACATACATACATACATGATCTATTTCTTTTTAAAGTATAAGCCATCAAACTATTGCATTATATTACACTACATTATATATATTAGCCAATTGGACTACAATGTTGTATATTAGCATTTAAAACTTTTTTTATATATAACTCGTGTGTTAACTTAAGTTGTAGAAGGGAATGGAGTGAAAACATTGGAGAGTCAGTTGTTGTGATTAATGTTGAAAGATTGGTGTTCCCATTTATCCCTACATCCCTGTTCTTTATTTTAGCCACATGGATTTTCAGGTCAGGAAGAATCGCTGAAATAATTACTTCTGATACGTTGCGTAACTTTCACCAAATTTCATTTTTTACTGTACCTCTTTGGATCCTTCCAGTGTTACAACGTACATTTTTGAAGTGTCAGCCAGCCAATTAATATGACTGTGTGGGCAGGTTTACTTGCAATTGATGCATGTGTAGGTTCTAAATAAAACACAAAACATTTGCTAAGTATAGAACACATGGTTTAGAAGATAGTACCAATAAAGGAGAATATTTGTAGCTCAGGGTTGAAATGAGAAGTCCTTGGTGTTCTCTGAGTTTGGTTTTTTCTTGCAGTTGTTTCATTACCTGAACTAGATAACATCATTAGTGCCACATTAGCACTGATGATGTTACCTAGTTTGGGTAATGAAATGTCAAATTGTCAAATGTACAAATATAAATTGTTTAAAGTTAGCCTAGCAAGGAGGAGCTGAGTTCAATGTAAAGATGTTATTAATTTTCTATTCTTTTTCAAATATATTTTAGACTGTTTTTGTTAAAGATTTATACCGTGTATGGGTTCTGGGAAATCGAGGGAGGGAAGGGGGGGAGGGTATATTAGGGTTGATGAGGGGTGTTAGATTTTAAAGTAATATGATTGCACATGTATACTGTCTTCTCTTATTTTTTCTTTAAAACTAAGATATGTTAAGTATATTGATATGGAAGCATAAGTACCATCAACATAGAATGGAGTTTGCTCAGAAGCTGAAATACACCAAGTGAATGAGAGGAAGAGTGGGAAACAGAGGAGAGAAGAAAGATAGGAAGAGAGGGATAGGAGAGAGGGTAAGGGGGGAAGATGAGGAGGATAAGGAGGAGTGGAATGAAGAGAGAGGAGAAGGAGAAAGGAAGGGGAAGTAGAGTAGGAAAGGATGATGGAGGGAAGAAAGGAGGTAGGAGAGAGGTAGAAGAAAGAGGTGTATGGAGAGCAGAAGAGTTAATAACGGGTTTTTATCTTTCTGGGCGTTGATGACAAGAGGAACTGATGTAATTACTACTTAATACAATAGGATATTGGCTATGTAATAGTATACATGTGATTATATGTTATGAAAATGGAAAATAAAAAAAGTATATTTGAAAAAAAAAAGAAAACAACCAACTCAGAGAGCATCAAAGACTCCTCAGAAGGTGGTACCTTTAGCTTGATATTCCCAGAATATATCTATTAATGTACATATGAGATGTCATCATGAATGACTGATTATTGTTTTAGGAATAGCCCTCTCCTTTTTTTCTATTATATTGCTTATTCCAGCCAGAGTCTAAATTCGCTTCTTCATGTGGAACAAACATAATCATCATTTACTCTAGCCCTCAACTGTTTTGCTCCACTGTAGTTGGTTGATTGATTGATTTTGTGTTTTTGAGTCAGTATTGACTCTGGGCAACTTCCTGAAATTGCTCCTGCAGTGTTTGTGAAAAGGTTTTGAGAAATGATTTGTCGTTGCTTCCTTCCTTGGGCTGGAGAGTGAATGATTGGCCCAAGATCACTTAGCTAGCTTTGTGCCTAAGGTGGGGATTGGAACTGATGGTCTCCTTCACTACTATATCAGAAGTTATTATTTTTACCTTTTTTATATCAAGTTAATAAAGGTATCACTAAATGCAACTATTTGAACTTCGCAAGTCAGAACACCTTATGAACTACTAGCAAAGATAAACTTAAAAGAGGTCTTTATCTTAGGCTAGTATAATTTAACCAGACTTACACAATCTCACAATGTTGTAGGAAATGACAGGACACACAAGCCAGCTCTTCAGAGAAGGAAAAGTTTATTTGCGCAGGTTCATAGCAAAGAATAAATGGCCTGAACACCGAGTGAAATTCAGGAACTTCCTTATACAGTTTATCACTTCCAGCCCAAGCCATCTGTTAGTTTTGGAAACACCCCTCAAGATTTTCCCTTGAGTTACAGCAATATTATGTCTACAGGATGTCATAATACATAGGTCAGCTAACGGACATGCATAGCTCGTATTTTGAGGAACTAACAATATGTGTCTACCAAACAGATTAACAGCCAAGCCAGCAGATGGGCTAAAATAGATGCTTTGCCTCAGCATATTTCATGTGCAGCAGGGGTGGGGTTTCAACCGGTTCGCGGCGGTCCCTGCGAACCGGTTGGTCGCCGAACCCGGAAGTAAGTAACTTCCAGGAATGGCGAAGGGCGCGCCCGCCTGCCCGCGGTCCTTACCCGGTTTTGACGAGTTCTGCGCTTCCACGCATGTGCAGGACCGCATACAGCACCTGCGCGATCGTCCAGGAGCAGCTGGAGCGTCACGCAGATGCTAGTACGCATGCGTGCACCGCGCGCATGCACGAGGATGCCGCCGGCCACATTCCAACCGAACCGGTTGGAACGGGGCGAGTATGTAAGCCGCCCTGAGTCCCCTCAGGGAAAAGGGCGGCCCTATAAATCCCAAATAAATGAAAAATAAATGAAATGAAACCCACCCCTGATGTGCAGACTTCCTTCTAACCTGTGTCTAACTGCACTATGTCCTAAAAGCAAACCTTGCAATTTCTATATGAACAGTTAAAGCTTAATATCATGAAACCCTAGTTTGGTTCAGGCTGAGGCCTACTTTGGTTCAGCCTGCCACCTTAACCCAGATCCTAGGAAGATATGTTTTTCAGTCTTGTTGAAATACCTTTCAAACAAGATGCTCTTGAGTTTTTCTGAATGGAAAACATATGGTCTACTGAGAAATAATCTCCTCCATATTAAACATCTTGCTCATGCTTGATGTTTGAACACCAAATGACTCCATTCACTATAAAAATGGTATGTCCGCATTTTCAGTTTTCTTTTTTTAATGTGGAACATCTTTCTCATTCAGCAGTGCTTTGATTGTAGAGCATCTTTTCATAAAAACTGAGCTAGCTCCCTCTCTGTTGCGATATGCTTTTCAATAACATTAAATACAATTTAATATCTGTTGAGGTATTATCTTTATTAATTGCTACTGTGTTCTACTTTTCCATTGTTTTAATAGTATAAACTTATGTTGCTTGATTAATCTTTAGCCGGGACTCTATTGTGGAGCCAAAAGGCATACAAAAATCTCTATTTTGAATTCTTCTAATTTAAACCATTCAAAGAAATAGCTAAAACACAAATAATTTTTTTTGACTTAACTCATTTTAAATTTTATATTTGCCAAAATATTTTCAAAACTTGCATTTTTGTATTATTTTTTTTAGCATTTTCTGTGATGCCTATTTTTAACCGCTATTGCTTTTAATTACTTTCGGAGTAATCATTTTGCTATGCTGCTTTTGATTTCATTTCATATACATATTATCTGTATTTTTATTCTATCATAGTTTGAGTTATACTAAATTCAAGAAAAAAATGCAGAAATAAATAATTGCTATGTATATACTGGGTAAGAGGCAGTATTACATATAGAAGAAAGAAGTATCTACAGTTGTTAAAAATTAGCTTGAACATTTTGGAGATACTATACATTCAAGGATACATTTTAGATGCTTAATTCAACAATCTGATTCCAGCCCCAAATCTTCAAAATTAATTGAATTAAAGCTTGCACTTTAATGCTTAATTCGTTTAAATAAAGTAGTAGTTTAAATGTTTAAATAAAAATGTTTAAAACCACATTTTTCTCTGAAGCATTGAATCTCATTTTATTTTTAATGTATGTGCAAAAGTTCAAATTCTCTGTACAATTTATAACTGCATAGAGCCACAGTTGACTGAATAATCTATTATATACAAGATTTCTGTTTAAACTGTGATTCCTTAGCATGCTTTTTATTTGTCCTATTCTGAACTATCTGCTGAAAAGCATCTGCTTACTTATGATAGTTTTTTTTTTCCAATAACTTATCTCTTGCCATAATATTGGTTAGATTTATTGCTGTCACCAGCTGCCAAAAAGGTCACCATCACTGGAATAACCTGTATATGATGGCCAGGCTTTTTTCCCCAATTTCCTCAATGCTCAGATTTTACATTAGAAACAATTTCATAGAAAAGTCCATTTTAAATATAGAATCAGATGCCTTGAGATAATTTCTGAAGGTGTTTAATATACTGAAGTCAGAACTGATTTTTTTTTTAAAAAAATATTACATTAAGCCTTCTCTGTGGGAGCGCCTTCCCTCTGGAATGAGATGCCCGCGGAGCTTTCATATAATCCCCGACCTCCGGTCCTTCCGACGCGCCCTAAAAAGTTGGCTTTTCCAGCAAGCCAACCTGGCCTGAACAAAACAAACAAATTATTGATTATGTTAATTTTAATCAAATTTCTTTTAAAAATGTCATTGTTAATCTTAATTGGGTTTGTTTTTTGGATATTCTATTAATTATTTTTTTTAACTTTAATGTGTTTTTTTTTAATGTTGTACGCCGCCCTGAGTCCTTGGGCGAAGGGCGGCATATAAATCCAATGAACCTAAATCCAATAAATCTAATAAACCTAATCATTTTCACCTATTATTAAAATGGTACATCTGATTTTTAGAGAAAAATTAAATGTGTTTATTTAATTACGCGGTCTACATGGGGCTGCCCCTGAAAAGTGTTCGGAGACTACAGTTGGTCCAGAATGCAGCCGCGCGAGCGAAACTGGGTGTACCGAGGTACACCTATGTGTCACCTATCCTCCGCGAGCTGCACTGGCTCCTTATTGGTCTCCGAACACACTTCATGGTGCTGGTTATTACCTTTAAAGCCCTACATGGCTTAGGACCTGGATATCTCCGTGACCGCCTCCTGCCACATACCTCCCAGCGTCCGATAAGATCTCACAGGGTGGGCCTCTCCGGGTGCGTTGACTACACAATGTCAACTGGCGGCCCCTCGGGGAGGAGCCTTCTCTATAGCTGCCCCGGCCCTATGGAACGATCTACCCCCAGAGATCCGGACCCTTCCCACTCTCTCGGCCCTCCGAAAGTCTACTAAGACCTGGCTGTTCCGGCAGGCCTGGGGCTGTTGATCCTCGACTGAGTTCCAGCCCCACTAAGAACTGAATATATGTTGTGTTCTTTTAACCTCTTTGTTTGTATTTTAAATTTTCTAGTATTTTAACTGTTTTTATGTGAGCCGCCTGGAGTCCTTCGGGATTGGGCGGCATACAAATCCATTAAAATTCAAATTCAAATTCAATAAATCTCTTTTAGAATTAGCACTCTAAACACTGAGAAGCATGAAGTGGTAGTTGCTCATTTCCATTGCTTCCATTGGCCAGTAACTGTTTCACAAGGAGTGAAAACGGAACCCTGATCTTGCTTCCGGTAAAGGGCCATGCAGAAACGTCAATTGCTTAAATACAGCTGGCTGAATCTAGTTAAGAGACATTTTCTGCATTCCTATAAAAATAACCACTGCCACTTATTTTTTTTTATCACTTTTGAATCAGTTTCTAGGGAAACAAACAACATTGTGATAAGTGGAACCAGCAAGTAGAAGCTGACTCAGCTGGTGGCCAGTTTTGTTTCTGTTTCCATGGAAACAGATTTGAAATAGGCATAATAATCTCACTAAACACAGACGGTTCTAGGAAGGTTGGACAAACACATTCCCTCAGTCCTTTACCTTGGTCAATAAAGATTGCCTTGAAAACTAGCATTTAATAACACTATTTTATGAAGATCTCTAACCAAGTTTCAAGTCCATGTATTTCATCAACCCTAAGAATATAAAGCTTTAATGAAATCCCTTAGAAATTAGATAATTCGTCTATTAACTACACCATATTCTTTCCTAAAGAAGGACAGAAGTACCATCAAGCAGTCAGATAAGGTTTCCACTTAATTTTGCAGCCTTGGGCCCCAAGTAACTTGCTAATATAAAAATGATCTGAGTGACTTTTTTTGCAAATTGTAGGCAGAAATCCTATAAAACAATATAGAGTCATGAGCTACATTTGATTATGCTCTCTCCACAAGTCAAATAGTTCATACCCTAATAGTTCATATCCTAATACTGTAGGGTATTTTTCAATATTATATCTGATTTCTTGAACTTCGGAGGGAAAGCTAATAAATATTGCCAAGTAAATGTACTAGAATATGTTGCTGTGTAAAGATCTTACAGATATCTTGCTGCCTGGGGTTTTCTTCCAATTATCTCATTTCCAATTACTACAGTTAAAGTAATTATTATATGATCTGTTTGTCAAATATCAGCTATTCTTTCTTTCAGTATTGCTCTCATTTCATTATTCCTATTCTCAAATTAACAGGGCTAGACCAAATCAGGAGAAGCTCAAATTAAGCCAATAATGAATTATCCTTAAATAGACTTCGTACTCCATAGTTCTCGGTCCTGCTTCACTTCTAATTGATGTGCTACATTGGGATGCTCTTTCCTCTTTGTTATGTGGTCTGTTTTAATCTCCAAGCCTAATTTTATACCATAAGGAATTGTGCCAAAGGTGCAGCTGTGAGTGATTTAAATACAGTTGAGGTATATTAAGCCTCTCTTATATAAATATTGAACAAGATGCTTGCATTTGCTTCAATACTCTTCTGTGGGCAGTACATAGAAGTGGGCTTCACAATTTGTAGAGAAATGAAAAATCATTTCTAGGTAATTGAAGCTATTCTACCTGTCCAAAAAACTGCCCAATAACAGTGCAAAGCTAAGTTCTGGGTCTTCCTTTAAAATTAATTGTATGTAGTCCTAATATACTCAACTATAAATGTTACATAAAGAGCTGACTTCAGCCCAATGGTCATTTGCAATAAAATAATATCTTTCTGAATATTGCAGCACTGTAATATATCTGTTTGCTATTTCAGGAGACAGCATTCTACTTGAGTTAAATTACACTGGTCCTTTATTAATGAAAATTTTACTGGTTATATTGGTTAACTGTGGTTATATATAGTAATAAGAGTAATATTTTTCACCGCTTGGGTGGGTGTAAACTTAGAAAGTTGGTCAAGATTATAAATGTAATAGTTTCATGCATTTTATAAATAAGAGAATTCATATAGCTCTGAGTCTCTTAACAATTTTATCTTTGAAACATGCTGAAATGCCTACTTAAAATTAATGAAGTAGCATAATGCACATGTATATTTCATAGATAGATAGATAGATAGATAGATAGATAGATAGATAGATAGATAGAGATAGATAGATATAGATAGATAGATAGATATAGATATAGATATAGATATAGATATAGATATAGATATAGATATAGATATAGATATAGATATAGATATAGATATAGATATAGATATAGATATAGATATATAGATAGTATTGCACATCAAATAGATACTGTATTTTCTTCCCTTCTTAAATATGAGCCGAGGTGGCACAGTGGTTAGAGTGCAGTACTGCAGGCCACTTCAGCTGACTGCTATCTGCAGTTCGGTGGTTCAAATCTCACCGGCTCAAGGTTGACTCAGCCTTCCAACCTTCCGAGGAGGGTGAAATGAGGACCCTGACTGTGGGGGCAATATGCTGATTCTGTAAACCGCTTAGAGAGGGCTGAAAGCCCTATGAAGCGGTATATAAGTCTAACTGCTATTGCTATTGCTAATATTAGAATAATAAGTATTACCATACTCTAATCTCTAGAATAGGTAGTTTTGCTGTTGAGTATGTCTTGAAGAAAAGATTGGTTAACCATTTGTCCAAGATAGTATAATGATTGGACCAGGGGATTGGACCAGGAGTAGGCTTCAAAATTTCAGCAACGGGTTCTCTGCCCAGTTGCTGGGTGGGTGTGGCCATGATAGGGTTGGCATAGTCAGCCTACTGCACCATGGTGGGGGGGCTGTTTTTGCCTTCCCCAGGCTCTGGAGGCTTCCTTGAGCCTCTGGGAGGGTTAAAATGTCCTCCCCCGGGCTCCGGAGGCCCACCTGAGGCTAGAAACGGGCTCGTTTCTGGCCTTCCGGAATGCCCAATAGGCTCATTTTTCCTGCTCTCAGGGCCTCCGTGCAGGCCCTGCACTTACTTCACATCCAAAACAGGCCACATGGATACTCCTGGGAGGGGTGGGCAGGGCCTGGTGGCAGAGCAAGCCAGGGGGTGGGAGGGGTGGGCAGGGCCAGCCAGGGGTGTGATTTGGAGGTTCTCCGAACCAGCCATAACATTAGCTATGGGTTCTCCCGAACCTGGGCGAACTCATAGCAGCCCACCACTGGGTTGGACTAGGAGACCTCCAGATTCATTCTGGCCCTATGATTCTATGTGAGTAATATAGCCATTATTTCAAACCATTCTAATCCTGCTGCTTTCCCAGGTTTTCCTTAATGAATTGGAGGCTGAAGGGGGAAGGTTGCAGAATCTCTTCAAAGATATTATGGTACAGGAGTCATCTCCCTAAGGGTTGAAAGTATTTCACCCATCTCCTTAATGAAACATGACATTCCAAGTAAGACTTAGTATAGATATGGGTAGATATTAATCTCCAAAAAATCTTTGATTAGCTGTCAAGGTTTGGTTTCATTCTTCTATTACCCATTTTGTCGGAACAAGTTTTTAAAATATTTATTAAATTGTTATTAAATTAAATTTTGGGATTTCAGCATCATAGATCATAGTCTTCTCATAGAAACCACCTTTTTAAGGTACAGTGTGTGTAAAAGTCCTAGTTTGAATCCTGTTTCATCACTTGGAGTTTATTACTTAAATATTAAAAAACCTGTATTTCTGGGTATCCTGTTCAAGTTAATGTGTCCTCTGAAAAACATTTCTCTCTTGGCTTGAGAGAAAAGCTACCTTATTGTAATCAAATTTTTTGTCAATGTAGTTCTGCATTCAAATTGCTTTCTCCGTTTCCTGGCCTACAGATTCCTAGTATGCCTTGATGTTCATCATTAGGAGGTATGGTGGCACTATGGTTAGAACGCAGTATTGCAGGCTAACTCTGCCCACTGCCAAGATTCGATCCTGGCTGGCTCAAGGTTGACTCAGCCTTCTGTCCTTGCAAGGTTATTAAACTGAGGGCCCAGATTGTTGAGGGCAATATGCTGTCTCTGTAAATCCCTCAGACAATGCTGTAAAGAATTATGAAGCGGTATATACAAGTCTGAATGCTATCAAGCTCTTTCACCCAAATGTGGAAGTTTCCAACTAGGGAGGGAGGGAGGTGTTAAGAGGGGGGCAAACTTAAGAGACCTTGCATTGCAGAAAGCAGCATAAGCCTGACCGCCCCCCCCCCCATAATCAGTGCTCTTACCATTCCCAAGGGAATACAGTTAGTCCAGGTGAGATTCTGGTAACAGGTGACTAACACTAAAAGGTCTGCTTAAGACTATTCACAATGGTTCTGGTTGCTTGGTCTTGACATCTGGCTTTAAAAACAGATTCTTAATAAAATAGACATACTATGCCCCATTTCACTATTGAGTGATGCAGAATCAAGATTCTTACAGAGAGGCAGATGGGGACAATTATCCTTCTGGTAAATATCAGTCATTTCATAAATGCAATAGGTATTTTGCAGGTATGCTAACTACCTATTTTTGTAGTTGCAAGTGGCTTGGATAGGTGTTGTGGCCCAGCAGGAGCCATTGGAGCTGCCACCAGACTCCGACAGCGAGGGCCCTATGAGTCGGCTCGGGAGGATGTGGAGGACCCTGGACAGGGTTCCGACTTCGAGCAGGGTGCAGAGAGTCTGGTTGGCCACCAGGAGGTGCCTGAGCCTTGGACCAGTGGGGAGGAGACAAGGGAGTGTGATCTTGAAATCATGCATTGGAGTAGTGGGGAGGAGCCAAGGGAGTTGTTCCTGGATGCCCGGCACCAAAGAGCTGATAGGCTGAAGGAACAGTTGCGCAGTTTGATTTTTTGATTTGATTTTATTGATTTTATTGACATTTGTAGGCCGCCCTTTTCCCTGAGGGGACTCAGGGCGGCTCACATAAAATCAGGGAGGGGGAAATGCAAACAATAACATAGACACATGTAATAAAAACAATAGGCAACATGCATTCATCATTCGGGAGGGGCAACTATCTCTGTCCCCAGGCCTGACGGGCTAGCCAGTTCTTCAAGGCTGTGCGGAAGGCCTGGACGGTGGTGAGGGTACGAATCTCCACGGGGAGTTCGTTCCAAAGGGTCGGGGCTACTACTGAGTAGGCCTCCTCCTTGTGGTTGCCAGCCGACACTGGCTGGCCGATGGAATACGGAGGAGGCCCAATCTGTGTGATCTAATTGGTCGCAGGGAGGTAATTGGCAGAAGGCGGTCTCTCAAGTATCCAGATCCACTACCATGCAGGGCTTTATGGGTGACTAATAGCACCTTGAAGCGCATCCGGAAATCGACAGGTAGCCAGCGCAGCTCGCGGAGGATAGGTGTTATGTGGGTGAACCACGGTGCACCCACAATCGCTCGCGCGGCCGCGTTCTGTACCAGCTGAAGACGCCGGATGCTCTTCAAGGGCAGCCCCATGTAGAGCACATTGCAGTATTCCAGCCTAGAGGTCACAAGGGCCCGAGTGACTGTTGTGAGTGCCTCCCGATTTAGGTAGGGTCGCAACTGGCGCACCAGGCGAACCTGGGCGAATGCCCCCCCTAGCCACAGCCGTTAGGTGGTGGTCAAACGATAGCTGTGGAGATAATTACAGGAGATAATTGCACTCAGCTGGTGGTAATTAGGCTCCTCTCAAGACTATAAAAGGGCTGATTGTGCACACGCCCCTTTTGCAGAAGTCAACGTTTGCACTAAAGTGGGAGAACCTTTGGGGCTAGCTTGGCAGGCTGGATTGCTGCCAAGCTTAGTCTGTGCTGGATTGCTGGCAACGTCTTGTCTGTGCTGGATTGCTGCCGAGGTCCTGTCCATCTGTTAATAAAGCCCTTGAAATATCTTTGTCTCGGCGTGCTTTGGTGTAGGACGAGGTGAGTCAGAGCAGATAGATATTACTTATCCTGCTTCCGGTTTCAGCCCCATGCAGTTTCTCAGTTTTACTTCAAGAACTGAAGAATGAACAATTAAACAAAGGAATATAAACAAAGGCTATCCTGCAAAGTCTGATTTGGAATAGGAACACGCAGAAGAATAATTTAAATCCAATCCAGGGTTCAGAGGTTCAAGATTTCTTTCACAAACAGGTACATCGCACCAAAACCAGAGGTTAGATATTGTTTCTAGCAATAAGAGTCTGATTCAGGGCTTTTTTTCTTAAATAGGATATAACCAGCTATCAGTAATCAGGTTTACACCTTTTTTGGGAAATAGCCTAATAAATCTTCATTGTTCTGCTCTGTTCATCTGGTGTGGAGACTGGAAGGCCTTAAGTCACCCCCACCTAATTTTTCTAGCTGCTCAGGGGGTACATGCATTTCAGTGGTGGGTTTCAAAAAACATTTCGAACCTACTCTGTGGGTGTAGCCTCCTTTGTGGGAGTGGCTTGCTGGCCATGTGACCTGGTGGAGTGGCTTGCCGGCCATGTGTTCTCTCTCTCTCTCTCTCTCTCTCTCTCTCTCTTTCTCTCTCTCTCTCTCCTTCCTTTGTCTCTCTGTCCCTTTTTCCTTTTTCTTCTTTCATCTCTCTCTCACTTTTTCTTTCTTTTATTATTTATTTATTTATTTATTTCTTCCTTTCTTTCTCTTTCTCTCTCTGTGTGAGTCTGTCTGTGTCTGTGTGTGTGTGTGTGTGAGAGAGAGAGAGAGAGAGAGAGAGAGAGAGAGAGAAAGTGGTGGGTTTCAAAAAAAATTCGGAACCTCTTCTGTAGGTGTGGCCTGCTTTCCGGGTCCACTGGTGGAACCTCTTCTAACTGGTTCGGTAGATTTGACGAACCAGTTCTACCGAATAGGTGCGAACTGGTAGGAACCCACCTCTGATCTTGTTCATGTGGTTCCTAGCTGTGTCCTTCTGAAGCTGACATTCCACAGACTCGTTGCAACAGCTTCTTCGAGGCCTGATTCAGATTCAGAATCTGAATTCTGGACCACGGCACTACCTTCACCTATAAGGTACTATATTTAGAATATTGGCCATACTTGTTACCATCTATCATATGGCGCATAGAGTATAATCTTGACAGGAGGCGTGTCAGAACTAATCTCTGCTCCCCAAAGAAATAAGGCAAGAGGAACAACAGAGGAAGGAGTAAAAACCTGGCACGCCTGGCCCTTGGCTGTTATGGAAAATGCATACTAATACAGACTCAAGGGCAAATTCGAAATTCTCTACCTCAGGCACTTCTTCTGAGTACATGAGGATGGCTTTAGGAAGACTAAGTGCTGGGTTGCGGCTTTTACTTTTAATTCCTGTAGGAAAAGCAGCTTTGTTATGCTTGGAAAACTTCTAGGCTCTGTGCTGCTACACTCTGACGAGGAGAGAGAAACAATATGGCTTTTATTTTACTCTTGAGTTCAGGGGTGTAGACAAAGGGAAAGAGACCTTGGGAATTGTTCCGTATTTTATGCAGAGGTGGAAAGTAAGAAGAAAAACACGGATACTTGAGGGAGGTTTTCAGTGCTTTGTTTGCTTATTTGTTGCTAGTGAGAAAGATTTCTTCACTGTACAGTAAATTTTCAAGGGAATTGGGACACAGTTTAATTTTTAGAAAGATAATTTCGTGGCATGATGCAGAAAGGAACCATGGAAACCAAACTGGGGTAGAGATAGGTGTTGGATTAGGACTGGAGCAATCTAGGTTCAAGTCCAAATCAACCACAGGATATCTCAGCGTGATTGTTTTGGAATTAAAATCAACGTTATTTTTGTAAGCCATTTTGAGCTTCTGAAGAAAAGAGGATTATGAACCAAATCAATAAATAAACATATATATATATCCTCATCTTTCATGTTGGGATATGTATGCATGTATGACAGAAAGAGCAGAAAAGAAATAAAGATGACTTGTGTGCTCTGTAAACAATTAACCACATAGAACAAGATATGTAAGGATATTCTAGCAAGAAAATAATATATTTCTAAACCAAAAACCCAGGTCCCAACTTAAAAGTTTTATTCCCTGGGAAAGCTTATATTATCAGTTACAGCAGCAAAATATGATCTATTCCACATACTTAATATCTTCTTTGACTCCATAAAATCTCTACGAGTTCTGAATGCTTTCCTAAGCATTGCCTTCTAAAATTTAGCTTCAATGTGCTCATAAAACAGGTTTATAATAACCCATATATTGTCTCTGATTTTCCTCAAGGAGACAAGAAGAAGACCCACAAAGAGGTTACCCAGTGCTCTCCCATCAGGATTATGCCATGTGGCATCATAGGTCCATAAACTAGGAGACTAGGATTAGACCCTCCAGTTATCTAGAATATAATCCTGAATGCATCTGTTTTGGTTTGCTCTTTGCAGACAGGTATCATATATGCCACAGCATCAGTGGTGGGTTTCAAAAATTGTTGAACCTACTCTGTGGGTGTGGCCTCCTTTGTGGGAGTGGCTTGCCGCCCATGTGATCGGATGGGAGTGGCTTGCCACCATGTGACCGGATATGAAGATGCTGACAACACTTGTCAAAACCACCTTAATGATCTCACACACAGCACTGGCATGCATAGAATATGATGTCAACTTGTTTTTTAAAAGGCATCTTTGGTTTGCGTTAAAACAACTTCAACACACGCAATGTTCTGATTGCACCACAAACGCAGTAGTCATCCTTACCTTCCACAGAGGCACTGAGTTTTATAAATACGAGCATGATAGTGTAGAATAATCATATCCAAGGACCAGTGATGGGTTTCAAAAAATTTTGGAACCTCTTCTGTAGGTGTGGCCTGCTTTCCGGGTCCACTGGTGGAACCTCTTCTAATTCGGTTCGGTAGATTTGACGAACCGGTTCTACTGAATAGGTCCGAACTGGTAGGAACCCACCTCTGCACAGCATGCTGTTGGTGCTGTCCTGTTCGATAACTACCCCCCCCCCTTTGGATCAGTGAGCTAAGTAAGAGATAATTGCAGAATAAAACCTGACAGTATAAAGTCTAGTGAAATAAATAAGGGGCTGTGTTCATTTCAATTAGTGGACTATAAAGGAATTGTAGTGCATTTTCTTAGTCTTATACTACAGAAGAAGATGGGAACAAAACAGAATCAACAGAGCTGCCTCTGCTTTCATTAAACACACTTCGATGGTCAGTCTTGAAAGGCAACAGCTATTACTTCACAATAATCTTAATTTTGCCACAAAATATTAACTCAGCTAGTCCTCCAGAAACAAAAATCAGGTTGCAGCACTTCATCTGACTCGGTACAATCCCCAAATACCTCTTTCATATGTTATTGTAAAGGGGTGTCAGTTAATCCCCAATTAAAACCATAAACAGTATTAGAAATTGAATACTTTACATTTCTGATAGCTAGGTACAGGACTGGTGTGTGGTCCCATAAGACCACAGATGAGAATTTGTTAAGAGTTGGAGTTCAGAGAAGTCTCTATTGTAGACAACCTCTTTATAGGTAGTACTCTCCCCCAAAATTATTGAGGGACATTATCCTTCAGCGAAGCCTAATTTCTTATATCTAATGTATTTCAATTACTCCAAGTTAACAACAGTACAGATCAAACATTCTCTGAAGGCATCTTTAGATCAGTTGCAGAAAGTAAATTACTATTTATTTATATTCTATAAATAGTAGCTTAGTGAATGTAAGTAATTCACCACTGCTTCAAGGATTTACCAGTTCACAGATTTTCTATGTTTTTGTAGATTCTTAAAAGAGAACTCTTATCTTTTTTTCTATATGTTTAGAGAATGATTTTGTGCATACGTGCGTGTATATATAGACACATCCCCAGGCATCCTATTGCTCAGCCTCAATAGGATTTAAATCATTAATGTAAGCTATCTTTGCTTGAAAAAACTTTGTTCAAGTTTCCTTTTGAATAGACCAACCTTTTCCCCATGATCTGCTTTCCATTCTCAATGGAAAATGTATAAAAATAAAGAATCCTTGAATTCTTGCTAATAGCGTCACAGTGGCAACAGATCAGCTTGACTTTTACACTGTGATTTTATTACTGCGTAGATACCCTAGCTTTTTGCTGCTTGCTACTCATTCCAAAGGTGTCTAAGATGTGTTAACCAGACAATGCACTTTTTCAAAGATGGGAAAACCGCAGAAACAAGAGCAGAAGTGATTGTCTGTATTCTCATGATACCCCATAATTGTCAACTGAAAGGACTGACAACAGCTTTAGTGGGAGAAAATGGTGAGGAGAATTTGAAG
This sequence comes from Thamnophis elegans, assembly GCF_009769535.1. Classification (NCBI taxonomy): domain Eukaryota; kingdom Metazoa; phylum Chordata; class Lepidosauria; order Squamata; family Natricidae; genus Thamnophis; species Thamnophis elegans. The sequence goes on along the minus strand of NC_045546.1, from coordinate 78,324,532 downwards.
GGAAAGAAAACAGCATTATCCTTGCACTACTTAGGAATGTTGTGCACAATGTAGAAGAATAATTTTACATGAAATAATACTGCAGGGAAACATTTGGATTGAAACTACTGAGGAAGGCTTTATCCCTTCCCACGCCTGGGGGACAGCTACCCAGTCAAGGAAAATTTATAGATAATGAAAGATTTAAAAGTAGGAATGCAACAAACTTGTTTAATTTTTAAGTTCCCAGTTTAAATGGAAGAACAAATAGAGGCAACTTATATTCATAAATGTTCATAAATGAGGTTTCATGGAGCAGCCAGTATGTAACTTCTCAGGGTGAAAACTAATTAATAGGATGCCTGTCACTATTTCTCACTGAAAACTGAACATTATCTTCTGGTTCGGTGCATCCAGATGTAAAAGACTAACACATAGGAAGGAGAAATACCACAGCTATCATTGCCTCTTTCTTCACATGGTTCATTTGCTGTGGGCTTTTAGATTTCATAGTAATGAAGATGAAAGATTGATTGGCTCACTGCTGACCTACTTTTGAAGAAATGAAAGAGCAGGTGGCTGATTTTTAGCTGACTGAAAACAAAAAGTGGTAGAAAAAGGGATAGAGATAAATGTTCTGAAGTCTGCCTTTGCATGTGAAATCATTTTGAGAAAGAATCATTTACACATGGTACATCTAAAATAATTTCCTTTTGTTATAGTTTGCATTTATTTGCTTAACTGCACAATCGGTTTCCCCCCCCCCTGCTTTTAATAAACATATACTTAATCAGGCTATAATACACATTAATAGATAAAGGTTAATGTTTTAAATACTTATCTGCAAAAATTCATTGTAATTTAAATGTTTAATCCCTGTGTGTAAAAAAGTAAATCTTGTCCAAATTTAACATTGACATGTTCTTGGCTATCCATTTTATGTATTATAGACCATTACAATAAAATGTAGTAGAATTGGGCAGTAATTGCCAGTTAAGGTTATCTTATCTTATTGGTTGCTTGAAACAAGATATTTTCTCTGTTCAAAATGCAGTTTAGGCTGGACTTGAGAACTAAATTCTGGGCCCTGAAGATAACCATTCAAAAGAAAACAACAAGGATATAGAGGGACTCTGTTGTTACTGCTAGTTGCCTAACATACAATACAACATAACACAATACAATACGAGACCAGACCAGACCAGACCAGACAGAATTGGAAGAGACCTTGGAGGTCTTCTAGTTCAATCCCCTGTCTAGGCAGGAAACCCTATACCAGTGGTTCCCAAACTTGGCAACTTTAAGACTTGTGGACTTCAACTCCCAGAGTTCTCCAGCCAGAAGAGCTAGCTGGAGAATTCTGGGAGTTGAAGTCCACAAGTCTTAAAGTTGCCAAGTTTGGGAACCACTGCCCTATACCATTCCAGACAAATGGCTGTCCAACATCTTCTTAAAGACTTCCAGTGTTGGGGCATTCACAACTTCTGGAGGCAAGCTGTTCCACTGATTAATGTTTCTAACTGTCAGGATATTCTTCTCAGCTCTAAGTTGCTTCTCTCTTTGATTAGTTTCACCCATTGCTTCTTGTTCTATCCTCAAGTGCCTTGGAGACATAGTTTGACTCCCTCTTCTTTTTGACAACCCCTGAGATATTGGAACACTGCTATCATGTCTCCCCTAGTCCTTCTTTTCATTAAACTAAACATACCCAGTTCCTGCAACCGTGCTTCATATGTGTTAGTCTCCAGTCCCCTAATCATCTCTGTGCTCTTCTCTGCACTCTTTCTACGAGTCTCCACATCTTTTCTACATCGTGGCAACCAAACCTGAAGGCAGATATTCCAAGTGTGGCTCTTACCAAGTCATTATAAGTGATATTACACTTTACTGTGATCTTGATTCTATCGCTCTGTTTATGTAGCCTAGAACTTGTGTTGGCTTTTTGGCAGCTGCTGCACACTGCTGGCTCATATTTAAATGGTTGTCCACTAGGACTCCCTCTCACAGTTACTACTATTGAGCAAGGTACCATCTATACTGTACCTGTGCATTTCGTTTTTCTGCCTAAATGTAGAACCTTATTCTTTTCACCATTGAATTTCATTTTATTAGATAGGCCCAATGTTCAAGTTTGTCAAGATCCTTCTGTATCTTAAGCCTGTCTTCTGGAGTGTGGGCTATTCCTGCCAGCTTGGTGTCATCTACAAATTTGATGAGTTCTCCATTATTCCCTCATCCAAATCATTGAGGAAGATGTTGAAGAGTACTGGGCCTAAGACAAGCCTTGGATACTCCACTGCATACTTTCCTCCATGTAGATGCAGTTCCATTGAGGACTACATGTTGAGTGCGGTTGGTCAGCCAGTTACGAATCCATCTGGTGGTGATGTCGTCCAACCCACATTCTTCTACTTTATCTAGTAGTAGGTTATGCTCTACCTTATCAAATGTCCAAGTAAACTATATCGACGGCATTCCTCTGGTCCACTGATTTGTCACTTTGTCAAAGAATGCAATAGATTAGTCTGGCATGATCTGTTTTTGACAAAGTAGTGACATGTTGGCTTTTGGCTATTTCTTTGTTTACTCCTAGGTGTTCACTAATTCATTGCTTGATTATCTTTTCCAGAATCTTTCCTGGTATTGAGGTCAGGCTGATAGGTCTATAGTTTCCTGGATATTTTTTTTCCCTTTTTTGAAGATGGGAACCACATCAGCTCTTTTCCAGTCCTCTGGCAGTTCCCGGTGCTCCAGGATCTCTGAAAGATATAGTTCAGTGGTTCTGAGATCTCATCTGCCAGTTCCTTCAGAACCTGGGGTGTAATCCGTCCGGTCCTGGTGATTTGAACTTGTCTAGAGTAGACAGGTGCTCACACATTTTCTTCCCTATTTCAATTTGTGTTCCTAATCTGATTTTTGTGGGTGCTGTTTTTGATAGGTTGGACTGTTTTATCCTTTTGTGTAAAGACAGATGCAAAAAAATGAGTTAAATAGTTCTGCTTTCTCCCTGTTGCTTGTCACCTTCTTGCCACTTTTCCCCAGCAATGGACCAATTGTTTCCTTAACCTTTTCTTTTTTTTAACACGTTGGAAGAAGTTTTTTTGTTATTTTTTACTTTTGTGGCAAGCCTTTCTACATTACGAGCCTTAGCTTTCCTTACTTCATCTTTATTTGCTGATATTCTGCCTTTGTTATATCCCCCCTTTCCACTTTTTTATACTTATCTTTTTGTCTTCAATTTGTCAGATAGTTCTTTATGCAGCCAATGCTGGTTTCTTTGGGAGCTGTTATTTTTCTTCTTCATTGGTATGTGCTAGACTGAGCTTTTGTAATCTCATTTTTCAAATTTCCCTAGCTTCTTGAGTTGTTTTCCCCTTGAGGATTCTCATCCATGGAATTCTTCCTAAGCTCTCTCTAAGTTTATTGAAATTAGCTCTCTTAAAATCCAAGACTCTAGTTTGACTTTTTTCTACTACTTGTGTTTGCATAATATTGAATTCCAATATTGCATGGTCACTGCCCCCAGGGTCCTATGGCTTTCAACACCTTCTATCATTTCCTCTCTGTTAGTGAGAATTAAGTATAATATGGCTGATCCCCTCGTTTCCTTCTCTACTTTTTGGGAAATAAAGTTGTCTGCTAGGTTCGTTAGGAACCTGTTGGATATTCCACTTGGTGCAGAATTTGTTTCCAATTGATGTCAGGGTAGTTACAATCCCCCCATTACTATTGTGGTGTGCTTTCTACATACCTTAGTTAGCTGACTAGCAAAAAGTTTCATCTACTTCCTCTGCTTGGTTGGGTGGCCTGTAGTATAGACCTATGGCAATGTCATTTCCCCCCCAACCTTTAATATTGACCCAAATGCGTTCAAGATAGTTCTCATCATTGTTGTGCTCTATTTCTGTAGATATGTAGTTATTTCTTATATATAGTGCAATCCACCTCCTCTTTTATTTGGTCTATTTCTTTTAAATAATTTAAATCCTTCTAGCTGTATGTTCCATTTGTGGGCTTCATCCCACCAAGTTTCTGTAATGGCAACAATATTGTATCTGCCCTCATTTACTTGAATTTCTAATTCACCCTGTTTATTCCTCATACTCTGTGCATTGGTGTAAAGACATTTGAGTCCATTTTGATTGACCCTGTGTTTACCGTCTACATAACCTGTGTTATGCCTGACTGCCCCTATTTTCTTGCCACTTGTATGATTCATGCACATGGTATGGCACTCACTATTAAATGCTTGGTTTTGCTTGACAGCAGGAGTTATAATCTTACCCGCACAAACATCTATGTTACATGCACTGATAGCCCTATGAGTTTTAGATTGCTGGGGATGGAAATGTTCTGTATCAATTAATTCTCTGTCCCCGCTGTTCAGTTTAAATGTTTATCCAGAAATCTGTGAACTTAATGCCAAGTAACTCAGTCCCTTTCTTGGATGGGTGCAAACCATCTCTTTTGTACAGTTTTTCATTGGACCAGCTGCAGGCATCATGACTAATAAAATCAAAGCCTTCCCTTTTACATCACTCCTTTAGCCACACATTAAACTCTGCTGCACGCTAACCCTTCCCTTTTTGTTCCTTATATACTGGGAAAACCTCTGAAGAGATAAGCCTACAACCTACACTACTAAGTTCATACCTCGAGCTCTGGAAATCATTCTTCACAGAAAGTACATCTTTTTGGAACAGATCATTTGTGCCAAGATGATAATAGCATCAACGTCACAGTCCTTACTTGCATTCTTGACTATCTTAAGAATACGCTGACCTCTTTTAAAACCTCCATATCCTATCCTAAATTTACCTCCCTTATGATTGAATCACCAACCACAAGGTGACTTCTCTTTTTACATACCTTGATCTTCTTGTGCGACTGATGTGTGATACCTGGGTCCCCATTTCGCCTTTCCAAAGAAAGTTCTTCATTTGGACCACGATCCCTGCTTATTTGAGTCACCATTATCACAACTACCTTGACCTGTCTCTTTAGTGTCCCCATAAGGTCAGCAAGGGGGCTATATCTTTTATGCCTGGTCACAGCAAAAGTTTTGTGTTTATGGTTCACAGCTCTCACCCTGAACCACGGTTGTCCAGATTGCTCTTCTCCTGCAGGATCTTTGCGGTAGAGGGGGCTGATAGCGTGCATTTCTGTAGTGGAATGGCCGAATTGGGAACCTAATTTCTGCTTTGAAAGCACAGATTAGAGATTCTAGATAGGTAATCTATCTATGTAGACTAGTAATTTGTTTACAAAGGGGACACTATCCAAATTTGAAAAGAGTACTGCGAAAGACAGGTGCAAAACAGCTATTACATTGAAGTAAGCCAGTCTTTGAAAAAAATAAAATCACTATCTCAAGCGCACTAATCCAGAATGTATTATTGCTATTTGGTTTATAGATATATGATTTGCGTGCCATTAGGGGCACGGGCTTCTACCTCGTCCTCTTTGTCTCTCTGACTCCCCCTTTGTAGCCAGCAGCTCCAATCACCAGGCTCAGGAAAGTTCAAATGAAATGGAGTTAAAGGGACCTTTGTCTCTCTGACTCCCCCCTTGTAGAAAACAGCTCCAATCACCAACCTCAGGGAAGTTCAAACATCTTTGTAAAAATTCTTACAAAGATGTTTGAACTTCCCTGAGGTTGGTGATTGGAGCTGTTTTCTACAAGGGGGGAGACAATAGACACATATTGTGATGGGTGCCTGTTTTATTATTTTTATCTTAGAAAACTGAACTTTATGTTTTGGTTGTAGGACTAAACTAGCCACCACCTTATTACTCTATTCATTGTAGTTCTTTAAACTAAACTCTAAAATGTTGCATGTGCTTCAAAATATGAGAACTTTGACTTTGTAGTTCCTAGACAAAAAAGTACATACTGTAAATAGTATACTGTTCTAACCTCTCCTCCATCCAGTAATGAATGCCGAGACAAGCTTAACTGGAATGTACTTTATTAGCAAGCATCCAAAACCTCGGTGGCTGAAAGCCAAGCATAACAAACAGATAAGGACTTTGGCAGCAACCCAGACAAGCCTTGGCACCAATCCAGCCTGCCAAACTAGTTACAAAAGTTCTCCAACTTTTAGTCAATGCGTTGACTTCTGCAAGAGGGCATGTGCACAAGCAGTCTTTTTATAGTCTGGAGAGGAGCCTAATGACCACCAGCTGAGTGCAATTACCTCCTGTACTTGCACAACTGTTCCTGATGCCTATTAGCTCTTCGGTGCCGGGCATCCAGGAACAACTCACTGCTGGCGTCCAGATCACTCTCCCTTGTCTCCTCCCCACTGGTCCAAGGCTCAGGCACCTCCTGGTGGCCAATCAGCCTCTCTGCGCCCTTCTCGGAGTCGGAACCCTGTCCAGGGGTCCTTCCACATCCTCCAGAGCCGACTCATAGGGCCCTCGCTGTCGGAGTCTGGTGGCAGCTCCAACGGCTCCTGCTGGGCCACAACAGGATACATTATTACTTTGAAAGACCAATTAGTGCATCCGTTTTTAAATTGTATACTTTACCAGCATACAGATTTTATAAGATCTTGGTCCCATTAGACAAAATTTCCCTTAACATTTTGAGCAGAAAGGCCTGTTCTAGCCTGCTTTCCTTTTGTCTTAGTTTAAATGGCACAAACTTGGGTTGTTAGTAGTTCAAGTATCTTCAAAGACCCTACTTTATCTTCTGCCCACCAACTTGCAAGACAAAGACCTGAATTTGGTTATATATATTTTTGTTAGCAAACAGTCAAAATTCAGGGGTTAGGGTTTGCTTCCTCCCCTAAAAGTATTATGAGAAAAAGGACAAATTTTCCACCAACTGCTTGGGGGAAATGGCATATGTTTGGATGCTTAATGTAAACTGCTCCAAGCTAAGAAAAAGAAATAGCTTAGGAATTTGTTCTAACACTTTCTAAATTAATTCCAACAACATAAATAATTTTCCAAAGCCGATAATAATTTTGCTTCCTCAAGTCGTCTCCCTGGAAGCTCAGTGCACTGAGACCCGTGAAACACGTAAATGTTTCACTAAAATTGAGTCCTACCACCAGCAACTAAAGGATTTTGTTTTGTTGCTTCCATCCAGAGGTGGGTTCCTACCAGTTCGCACCTATCGGTAGAATTGGTTCGTCAAATCTACCGAACCGGTGAGAAGAGGTTCCACCAGTGGACCCGGAAAAGCAGGCTACACCTACAGAAGAGGATCCAAAAATTTTTGAAACCCACCACTGACACACACACAAACACACACAGAGACAGACTCACACACAGAGAGAAAGAGAAACAAAGGAAGAAAGAAATAATAAAAAAAGAAAAAAGAAAGAAAAAGTGAGAGATGAAAGAAAAGAGGAAAATGGACAGAGAGACAAAAGGAAGGAGAGAGAGAGACAGCAAGACAGACAGACAGACAGACAGACAGAGACAGAGACAGAGACAGAGACAGAGACAGAGACAGAGACAGAGACAGAGAGAGAAAAAAACACATGGCCGGCAAGCCACCCCCACCAGGTCACATGGCTGGTAAGCCACTCCCACAAAGGAGGCCACACCCACAGAGTAGGTTTGAAATTTTTTTTGAAACCCACCACTGCTTCCATCATGTCCATCTTTTCAGAAAACCTGTTATCAGAAATATTGGTATGTGCAGTATTGAAGCTATCATTAGAAATTTGATTTTGATTTTGCTGCACGAGTTCTAATGGAAACTTGATTAATTTTAATACAACTATAAAAACTCAGAAATGAAATCAGAGTCCCATTGAACTTGTCCCGTAGCATTTTAAGTGACCTACCTCAGTCCAATGTCATTCAGCAGTATCTAACACTTCTGACTGACTTCCATTCCCCTGTCTCATGGACCCCCGTTTTCTCTCTATCACTTCATCCTCTTAGTACTGCCCAGCAGTGCTTTCCCAAGTGTTTAGGGGGCCTTGGGTATTTGGTCAAGCTCAGAGGTGGGTTCCTACCAGTTCGCACCTATTCGGTAGAACCGGTTCGTCAAATCTACTGAACCGGTTACAAGAGGTTCCACCAGTGGACCCGGAAAGCAGGCACACCTACAGAAGAGGTTCCAAACCATTTTTTGAAACCCACCACTGGTCCTTGGATATGATTATTCTACACTATCATGCTCATATTTATAAAACTCAGTGCCTCTGTGAAAAGTAAGGATGACTACTGCGTTGTGGTGCAATCGGAACATTGCGTGTGTGAAGTTGTTTTAACGCAAGCCAAAGATGCCTTTTAAAAAACAAGTTTACATCATATTCTTATGCAGGCCAGTGCTGTGTGTGAGATAATTGAAGGTGGTTCTGACAAGTGTCGTCGGTATCTTCATATCCAGTCACATGGTTGGCAAGCCACTCCCATCCGGTCACATGGGTGGCAAGCCACTCCCACAAAGGAGGCCACACCCACAGAGTAGGTTCAAACAATTTTTGAAACCCACCACTGATCAAGCTGAACATCATCATAAAGCTCATTGTGACTTAGTAGCTCATTGTCATACATTGGCCAGACACTTTGAAAGTAAAATAAATCAACTTGACACATTTTATATTTTACAATTTTGGAGGATCAATCTGTTCAAATGTAAGTGATTTGGGGGGGGGGGGTGTCCATTTTTAAAAGGTTTTATGATGCAGGTAAATTTTAGCAAACATATCTTTGGTTGCCCTTTAGCTTCATAGTTATTATACCTAGTAAGAAAGGAAGTTTATGGTATAAACTCTAGTTATCAGTCTTTTTCTTTATTATCTATTTTTTCCTGGTGCTTTGTTCTGATGGTCTTTTCTGCTTTAGAAATACTTCAAATCTTTAAGGTAATGTAACTGGGTAGAACATGTGTAAGATTTGAGATCATCATAGTGTTCAACTGGATCCAGAAGATTATAATAAATCCCTCATTTCAAGGAACGGTCCCAGCCTAATTACAGAAAGCAATATTGAAACTATATTTGGGCGGGGAGCGGGGGGAGCGATTGGAACAAGAAAATCTAAATAGTTTTAGGCTGGTAACCAATATCATGTTTCTGAGTAAGGGGCATTAGTGGGCTGTATATTATCAGATCCAATCACTTTCAGGGGAAACAGATTTTCCAAATCCATTTCAACTGAGTTAGGCCTGGTTTTAACACTGAAACTCCATTTATCATCCACGAGACCTGTGCCAGAGGTTGGATCCTATAGATTTTCCTGGATGGTTCAATGAGTTTAGTAATATTGACCATGATATCGTTCCAGATATGTTATACAAATTAGACCTATGTGGAAACAATCCTTCAGATCAGAGGTGAGTTCCTACCAGTTTCGCACCTATTTGGTAGAACCGGTTCGTCAAATCTACCGGACCGGTTAGAAGAGGTTCCACCAGTGGACCCAGAAAGCAGGCCACACCTACAGAAGAGGTTCCAAATTTTTTTGAAACCCACCACTGCCCCCCACACAGACAGACAGACAGACAGACAGACAGCTGACAGACAGACAGACCTGACACAGAGAGTAGAGGAGAAGAGGAAGAAGAGGAAGAAATAAATAAAGAAAAAAAGAAAAAGAAAGAAAAAAAGTGAGAGAGAGATGAAAGAACAAAAGAAGAAAGGGACAGAGAGAGACAAAAGGAAGGAAAGAGAGAGAGAGAGAAAGAGGAGAGAGAGAGAGGAGAGAGAGAGAAAGAAAGAAGAAAGAAAGAAAGAAAGAAAGAAAGAAAGAAAGACAGACAGACAGACAGACAGACCATGGCCGGCAAGCCACTCCCACCAGGTCATATGGCCGGCAAGCCACTCCCACAAAGGAGGCCACACCCATAGAGTAGGTTCCAAAAAATTTTGAAACCCCACACTGCTTCAGATAGATTCATTCATACCTAGATGGATGGCAGTTTTCAGATGTGAGGGATTTCAGTTTTGTTCCATGATGTGCCCTGTTAGGGCTCCAGAAGGTTCATCTCTCTCTCTCTCTCTGTGTTGTTCAGTATCTATATGCAACCACTGAAATCATTCTAAGATTTAAAATAAAGCTGTATGACTTCTTTTATCAGGTTCAGTATGACTGAATCAGTGTCTGACTACAAAATGAGCGGATGAGAACCAATAAACAAGCTCAGACAACTCAGCGCTTCTGTTCATAAAAGGTTTATCTAGCCAGATGAGCAAAATTCAATTTGTTTCTCATAGGTTCCAGTCCCTTTAAGGATTGAGTTAGTACCTTGAAACTGCTTTTGGATCCTTTTCATTACAGGCGTAAGTAGCCTCCTCTGGTATTGAAGCACTTCCTATTTAGACATAGATATCCTTGCTACAGTAATCCGTGCCCTGATAACTTCTCATTTAGATCACTGAAAGCAATGCATTATTGGTGGGCTCCTTTCATACAACTGAATTATGTAAGTATACGAAGTTTGGAAACTTCACTTAGCACAATATGTTGCAGCCAAAATTACTTACTGGGACTCATGGAATGAATATATCACATTAGTTATTTATGATTTTAAGTTCCCAATTATCTCCAGCTCTAGTTCAAAGTGTTGATTTTAATTTATAAAAGCCTCTACAACCTGAGACCAGAAAATCTGAAGGAATACATATCAGGTCATCTTTGAACTGTTCACTCCAGATGCCTTTTCATGCTGTGTGATGCAACGTGTGACTACCCAGGAATAGGCCTTTTCAGTAGCCCTCAACTTTGAATGCCCACTCCAATTAGTTATGCCTTTATTATCCTTTTGGTAGCAGACCAAGAGGCATTTTTACCTTTCCCTAATATCTCAGTCCTTTTATGATATTTACGTTCTGTTATTTTTTTAATGTTTACTGTAGTGATTTTATGTTGTATATCTGCTGTTTTTATAAAATGTCGTAATCTATTTTAATTTATTATTTTAATCTGTTGTTTAACTTTGACTGTAAACCGCTTTAAGATTTATTTAAAAGTGTTGACATATGCTAGCATAAAGGATATCTTGATTTGGCTCTAAATTTGGGAGCATAAAGCATAAACATAACCCATTTGAAGCGTGACCTGACAAATGCGCGCATGACAAAAGCGTGCTGATGAAACCGCGGTGCGAAAACCGCAACGTCATAAATGCACCCACAACAATGCGCCGACAAAACCACGCCCACAAAAGCGTAATTTCAGTTAAGGTAAGGGTTAGGTTCAGGATTAGGGTTAGGGTTAGGGTTAGGTTTATGGTTAAGTTTATGGTTAGGTTTAGAACTTGCGGTTATTACTTGTTTGTTGAAGGCGCGCTTTTGTTGGCATGCTGTTGTCGGCGCGCTTCTGTGCTCATTCATCAGCACGATTTAGAACTCACGGTTTTCTCACCGCGGTTTCGTCGGCGCACTTTTGTTGAGTGCGCATTTGCCAGTGAACCCTTTCAAAGAAGAACACGGTTTCTTCCTTTGAAAGAGGTTGATCATCGGTAAACAATCTATAGAGCCGAGGTGGCGCAGTGGTTAGGGTGCAGTACTGCAGGCCACTTCAGCTGACTGTGATCTGCAGTTCAGCGGTTCAAATCTAACCGGCTCAAGGTCGACTCAGCCTTCCATCCTTCCGAGGTGGGTGAAATGAGGACCCCAGACTGTGGGGCAAGTTGCTGACTCAATTGCTAAAAAAAATCTGTAAAACCGCTTAGAGATGGCTGAAAGCCCTATGAAGAGGTTATATAAGTCTAATAAATAAATAATAAATATAGCAATGATGATGATGTAGGACAAGAAGGAACAGTTTCTTACACAACTGGACTCTTTATCCTCTCTATTATCATCAGACTGCTGAGAGGATTAGAGATGATTACTAACTAGAAGGGCCTACATATATAAAACAATATGCAAAGAAATATCTCATATTTTTGGCTTGACTTAGCACCTATTCCCAAATCTTATTCATAAAGGAGCTGTTTTCTAGTAGAAAAACTGCTGTTGCCACCATACTACCAGAGGTGGGTTCCTACCAGTTCGCACCTATTCGGTAGAACCAGTTGGTCAAATCTACCGAACCGGTTTACAAGAGGTTCCACCAGTGGACCCGGAAAGCAGGCCACACCTACAGAAGAGGTTCCAAATATTTTTGAAACCCACCACTGGTCCTTGGATATGATTATTCTACCCTATCATGCTCATATTTATAAAACTCAGTGCCTCTGTGAAAGGTAAGGATGACTACTGCGTTTGTGGTGCAATCAGAAACATTGCGTGTGTTGAAGTTGTTTTAACGCAAACCAAGATGCCTTTTAAAAAACAAGTTTACATCATATCTTATACATGCCAGTGCTGTGGTGTGAGGTAATTTAAGGTGGTTCTGACAAGCCACTCCCATCCGGTCACATGGGCGGCAAGCCACTCCGCAAAGGAGGCCACACCCACAGAGTAGGTTCGAACAATTTTTGAAACCCACCACTGATACTTACCCATTCCCTCTGTAGAGGCAATTGAGACATTTTGCATCTATGAAACAAAATTTCAATCTGGTTTTTCTAGATTTACCTGATGCAGTAACTCCTTCATATAAAATATTCACAACACATAGGCGCACATCTATAGACATCCTCATTTTTCATGGAAGGATAGATTTTTGTAAAAGTATTCAATCACATGCCCCCCCCCCTACTCTTCTTCCTCCCATGAATATTGGTTTTCTGAATCTGTAGGTCAAACCTTAGATGGTTTAGCCATGGATTAGACTGAATTGAGTAATTTCCAAGCAGTGTTTTACCTGAATAATTGTATTATGCCTCAACTAGACTTGTCTGGACTATTTGTCTTTACTGTAGAATAATATGAATGTTTGATATGTGTTAATACTCACAGATGCATGCATTTGCACATATATAGCATAAAAGGTCCAATTGCATGCTACTGATGATAATCATCATGGTCCACCTACATTAATTATAGATTTTTAAAATGAAAGCAGTATGTCAGATAAGACTAACCCTTTAATTTTATGATTGGCTGCACAAAATTAGTGGGAAAATCTGTAGGCAAACAGCATTTTATTTTTTTTTAAATCCCTACATATTTCTGAAGCTATTTTTTCCAAATTATAGTAGAGCTATTTTGGGACTGAGGACAAATATCTTTTGTATTCTGAATTTATGATGAAATTTGTGTCATATTTATGAGGAGTAGGCAGGAATATAGAATTTTATCGTAGTGTATGAGGTTTGTTAGCAACTGAATTAGAATGATGAGACAAATCTCTGAGTGGCATGTTAAAATGCACTGGCATTTCTTTAAGGTCAGAAACCTTTTCCAAACAGAGAGCTCTTAAAATAAATGTTTTGAAGCTAATTTAGTGAACCAATGATGTCACAATTCTGTCATTAAATTTGAAATGTTTCACTAGAGTTTCAAAACTGTTTACATAATTTTTATTGCCTGCTTAATTTAGCCCTTAATCCATTCAGTATTAAACACCGGTCATTCCTGATTTAAATAAGAGAAGTGACAAATGGATTTAATATGCTTTTAATTAGATTGTCTGTGTTCTTCCTTGACATCTTTTCCATATCCAAAGTGCTGGTTTTTAAAATCTGGAAACAACTAAAATTCTTAACTGAGAGAAAACATTGTGAATCAATAGTTCGTATTAGTATACAATTATCTCTATTTAAGGATAGATATTTAATGTTCTTCTGAGCCTGCTTATGCATTATTTACATTAAAAGTATCATGAGAAAAACTGGTTTTTAGAGGCATGAGAACAGATTTATTATTTTTAAACAGGAAAATGAAGTTGTCAGAAAGCTATGTTTTCTATTCCACTAAAACAGCACCTGGGTTAAAAATAGCTATTCATTGTAGTATAAATCTTATTGTTCTCACCTGCCAAAGAGGCAGGTATTCAGTTTTTTTTGTTCATCGACAAATGCGCGCATGACAAAACCGAGGCGAGAAAACCACGAGGTCAATTTGGCGCCCACAACAGTGCACTGACAACAGCGCACCGACAAAAGCGCGCCTTCAACAAACAACGCCAAAACAAAGTAATAACCCTAACCCTAAACCTAACCCTAAACCTAAACGTAACCCTAACCCTAACCCTAACCCTAACCCTAAACCTAACCCTAAACCTAACCCTAAACCTAACCCTAACCCTAAACCTAACCCTAAACCTAACCCTAACCTAACCCTAAACCTAACCCTAAACCTAACCCTGAACCTGAACCTAACCCTAACCCTTACCTTAATCCTAATCACGCTTTTGTGGGCGTGGTTTTGTCAGCGCGCTGTTGTGGGCGCGATTTCAACATCGCAGTTTTCTCGCCGCGGTTTTGTCAGCGCGCTTTTGTCGTGCGCGCATTTGTCGGGTCACGAATTTTTTTTAATTCTGTACATTTGTTTCTTCTAGCTAGTATTACTTTAGGCCACATTCAATGGTATAGTATGGGATGGGATGGATAACTGAATTGGAAGGACCTTTGAGGTCTTTTAGTCCAACCTCCTGTTCAAGTAGGAGACCCTATACCACGGGTATCAAACTCAATCGTGTCACATGACGTAACAAGATGTATCATTACTTTTTTTCCCTTTGTGGAGCTGGGGTGGGTGAGGCCTACACATGATGCATCTGTTTCATGGGCCGTCAGTTTGATACTCCTGCCTGCCCTACCCCTGGCTACTCAATCTCTTCTTAAAAACCTTCAGTGATAAAGCCCCCACCATTTCTGAAGGCAAGTCATTCCTGTGATTAATTGTTCTGGCAGGAAATTTCTTCTTACTTCTAGAAGAAATTGCTTCTCTTCCTGCCTTCAGGTGCTTTGGAGAATAGGTTGATGTCCTCTTCTTTATGGCAGGCCCTTAGATATTGGAACACTGCTGTCATATCACCCCTAGCCCTTCAGTAGACTAAATATACCCAGTTACTGCAATTGTTCTGTGTATGTTTTAGCCTCCAGTTTCCTAATCATCTTGTTGCTCTTCTCTGCGCTCTGCGCTCCAGAAAGTTTCGACATCTTTTTTTTATATTGTGGTGACCAGTGGTGGGATTCAGCCAGTAATTCGCACCTATTCTGGAGAACCAGTTCTTAACTTTCTAAGAGGTTCAGAGAAACGGTTGTTGGAAGAAATCTTCTTTTGGTTTTTTCCCCACTTTACAGGACTAATCCTGTGAGGAAGGCAGGAAGGAAACATTCTGGTGCTGTTTCTAGCTTAATCTTTATTGCCCTGCTTACAGAAACTGCCTCTCCGATTAACCCTTATTACATTGTAACAGCTAAGGAAAAGTGCCCATCGACCTGAGTAATGTTGAGCTGGCCACGCCCACATGGTCACATGACCACTAAGCCCCGCCTTCCCACCTGGTCATTAGGACAGAGAACCGGTTGGTAAATTATTTGAATCCCACCACTGGTGGTGACCAAAACTGGATGAAGTATTCCCAAGTGTGGTCTTACCAAAGCTTTATAAAGCAGTACTAACACTTCACGGGGTCTTGATTCTCCCTCTCTATTAATGCAGTCTAGAACTGTGTTCTTTTTCCTTTCAAAATTAAATCATGGGAAAATTTCAACTAGTGAAAGATTGACAGCGGAAAGGCTGTTATCAACATGCTATATAAGATCCTCTGAGTTGACAAGAGGGTGATATTGCTGACAGTTAATAAAGATAATTAAGAGCGAGAACATTAGTAGGCAATGAAAATATTCAGGTGAAAATTGTTACAAGTGCCAAGAAATCATCCAAATAAGACTTTTCATCACTATTTAATTGATTAGAAAAGCAGATAATAGTTTTGACTTCACCCCATGTCATCTTATAGTTTGTAACTTACTATATATTTAGAAGCACAGAACTAGTATAACTGCTAGAGAATTAGAGGTACTTATTCCAAATATATTTGGGTGTAGGTGGAAATATTTATTACATTTGTAGAATATCAGATAATTTCCTCACTGGTGTTTTAAAGGATATTATAAATATAAATAGAATATATATTGACATCATGATAAGTTTCTCAAAAGTTCTTTTGCTTTGATAACTTAAATATTTTAAAAAAAACAGTAAGAAAGATTGGGAATTAAAAGTAACTGGAGTCTGGGCATTAATTGAGATTGACATTTGGAAAATACCAATTAGGAAAATCATTATAAATTTTATATAAATTTGATTGCTGATTTGTATTTTATAGATTTGTAACTAGTAGAAACTTGGCATAACAGATATAATAAACAACCGTATCTGTTTTTCTTTTTCTTTAACACTTCATGCTTATCCATGTATTTTGCCTGCCTGTTTGACTCCTTCAAATGAAGGGAAATTACAACTTCTTGCTTTGATGCTTATCCCTTTTGGTTAGAAGATCATCAATTATTTAGGATTTTAAACCCATGGAGCTCAATACTTTGAACAGAGCAGAATGAATAAAGGATGAATAAAGATCACTGATTTAAAATAGGTCACAGTTTTCAAAAAGCCTTTAGCCATCAAATCGTTGAAAAAAAAATCTGGAAAATCCTTCCTTAATTAATCAGCATTTGTTAGCTGTAATAACCAAGCTCTAGTGAAAAACTGTAAATGGAAATATATTTTCTATTTGCCCAAGTTATTTTTGGTGTTCTGTTTTGGGAACAATTCTTCATAATTGAGAACAATGCTTATTAATCACACTCCTTATTTAAATTATTTTGTCAAAAAGCGAGAGGTTGAAGGTCTTTTAAAATAAGAGAGTTCACAGTTCCTCTTCTCTTGTGGAAGGAAGGCAGATGCTTTGGGGGCATGTGACACTGATTGGTCAAGCTGGAGAATGATGTGCTTTATGACGAGCGCTTCTATTTGCACCAAGAAATAGTTTTATGTACCCTTTTTCTCAACTATCACTTTGAATACTGTTACGTCCCTGTTTTTACTTCTGTTAGAGAGTACTATTTCACTATAATCTTAAGACTGTGTTAGACTTTATAACTGAAGGAGTTTGGTGGGAGCTGCACCTGTTTCTATGGTGTGTATCAGTGGTGGGTTTCAAAAAATTTTGGAACCTCTTCTGTAGGTGTGGCCTGCTTTCCAGGTCCACTGGTGGAACAGAATAGAATAGAATAGAATTTTATTATTTGTATGCCGCCCTTCTCCGGGGGGACTCAGGGCAGCGAACAATTCAAGGGGGAAAAAGGGGAACATAAAAAAAACAAAATACAAATAATAAAAGTAAACAACAGTCGCACAACCATACATGTCGAGAGAGGAGGGAACTCATCACCCCCAGGCCTGCCGGCAAAGCCAGGTTTCGACGGCTTTTCGGAAGGCCTGGAGAGAGGTGAGGGTCCGAATCTCTGCGGGGAGTTCATTCCAGAGGGCAGGAGCTACCACAGAGAAGGCCCTCCCCCGGGTAATAGCCAGGTGGCATTGGCTGGTAGATGGCACCCGGAGGAGGCCAACCCTGTGAGATCTAATGGGTCTGTGGGAGGTAATCTTCTAACCGGTTCGGTAGATTTGATGAACCGGTTCTACCGAACCGGTGCGAACCTGTAGGAACCCACCTCTGGTGCATATGGAGAACAGAGCTCCTGTGATCACTTCTATAAGTTTTGTAACATTCAATGCAAGGCTCTGCAAAGGTGCATAATTTGTTATTGACAGATAATTACTTGAACAACTACAATTACAGACAAATAGCTATTATTTCCAACTCAAACCAAACTGTTTTGAAGGCTAAAATAGTCTGTTTTGAACTCTCAACAGTTGCTTTGCATTCGAGACGCTTTGCATATCTCTGCTTATTTGACTTTTTTTTTTTAAAACCAATACAAGATTTATTTTCCTCCTGTTGGTTTTGCAGCCAATTAAGGCCACATGTAACCAGTTAATGGAAACTTGTTCAAATGCCTCCCATTTACGGTTTAGAGCTAATGGTCCAGAAAGTCAGAAATTTGTTATTTCCTGAGGAATGGTTAGGAGCAAAACAGAGAGATTAATGATTGAGCCTAGCTATCTTTGGCAAAGTTTACATTCCAAGGTTGCAAATGCAGTTAAATCAATGCAGTAAATTCTGCTTGCACTGTTACATTCTGTTTAAGAAGGCTGCTGCCCTCTTAACAAGTAATCCTCACTGAACTCAAATGGACTCACAACTGAATAAGCATGTTAATAGGATTGCACAATGCAAATAGCAATTTACCCAAGCAGTCTGCAGAAAGCACTACTATGGATGGCCTTTGGCTTTATATTAATGAGAAGAGGGGGAGATGATTGGGAGGAGGGAACCTGCTCCTAGTTATTGGTGAGTTTATTCTATACTTGTCTTTAAGGTAGGTGCAACTTAAACTATCTTATCTGAGAATAAGATATACTGAAGTTTGTGACACTTTCTTCTGAATCCTTTTTAAGTAACACCTCATTTAAATTGATAACAATCTATTTTAGATTTAAACAGGCAGTTGAGTCCCTTATTCTGCAACACGTACATTTGTTTCCTGCTTGCAATACAAGTAGTTTGGTATCTTTGCAAGCTGGAGCTAGCAAGTGAATGAAGGTTTAGAGCAGATATGACAATATGTAACCCAAATACAGATGCCACCAGCAGTTTAGTCTGACGAAAGAGCAAATACACTTTTCATCTTGGTGGGAGAAAGAAAGATAGCGTTTTTTAAAAATAATTTGTCAAAGAAAACTTCATGGAAGTGATGATAAATTAATGTTCTGCTGAAAAAAGGAAATGAATAAACAACGAATTAACAAATGTCATGAAGGGTTACAGTTTTCTAATATATCGTTAATTAACTATGCATAGTTAAACATATATTGTTTTGAATTGCTTGACGATTTCTAATCAGCTCCGAAGAAAACATGAACAGTAATTATAAATCATTGGAGTGAAATTATAAACTATATTGCTAAATCTTTCCTGGTTTTGAAATTGTGTAAAATCGAATTGTAGACATTCAGCATAAAAAAACCCAATTTTGGGTGTGGTACAAATCCGTGCATCTAGCCCTTATTTTCAGTTTAAGTTTTACTTTTCAGAGAGGAAATTATTCTAGACTTTGAAGCACATTCCCACAATTTGATTAGGTATTATTCCATTGAAGGGATCAAAAACCTTTCCAGTAAATAGCATACAATAGCTTTGTAGCAGTGAGCACATACAAAACAATATTTTTGTGTTCTGACCCCCCCACCTCTGACCTGCAAAACACCCAGATACAGGCGTGGCTGTTTGCCACTCTTTAATTACAGCTTTATCAACTCCTTTGGCTGAAGGCCCAGACACGACTCACATGAAAGACTAGTTGAAAATCCAACAGGCACAGATACACGACAGACAGAGTATTCCAATACAGTTTCAAACGGTTGTGTCTTGCAAATGACTCCTCCCCACTTCTTTACTTATATACTATCTTGGGAGGGGCCAAGCCACAAACACCTGGGCTTAATTATCGTCTCTGAGTCTGCCTCCGCAGCTGCTGCTTCCGTTTGTCCCCCCTTCTGTGTCTGGCATCAGGAACAAACTGACTTGAGTCCTCCCCACTGCTCCATGCCTCAGGCCCCTCCTGGTGGCCAACCAGCCTCTCTGGTCCCTGCTCTGAGTCTGAACCCTGCCCAGGGTCCTCCACATCTTCCCTGGCAGACTCATATGGCTCCTCGCTATCCGAGTCCATCAGCAGCTCAACCGGATCCTGCTGGGCCACAACAATTTTGTATACTTCACGTGCTTGGATTTTAAAACTTGGGGTATGTGAATACACATATGTACGGTTAGATTCATATATAGATTTTTATTTTAACAGATACAATGGTCAGTTGTATCTGCAATATGTCAGAGTGTAGCTCAGCCCTTGCTTTTTCCCATGGGATCTTTTGTGTTCCAAGAGAGAGAATTTGTACAGGTCCCGACAGATGAAAGTGTAATAAAAAAATATTAGAATGTGCTGAGATGAATAGATTGACACTTAAGATAAAAGAAAAGGAAGAAACAGAATATTTTTTAACATGGGATTTATTTATCCCTGGTTAACTAATAGGTTAGAATCTAAAAAGAATTTAAAAAGATAATAAAAATTTGCATTGAAATTATTGCAAGATGGACAAACAAATTGTATTATTATTTTGTGATTAATATTAATATGTGTATTAAGATTACTAGTATGATTATGGTTATTGTTGTACCTCTATTTAAAATTAATTGTGTCCAGACAACATGCTGTTCAAATAGACATGGAATTTGTTATGTTTTTAAAGAAAAAATGTACCAATAAAACATATTATACATACACACCTGCACACATATACATACACACAAACACACACACACACACACACACACAAACTGTAATATTGGCATGTTTAATAGAATTTGTGGAACCAGCTATTTTTTGAAATTAAAAAAAAACCCTCTTAATTTGGAAGCCATTTGATTTTTTTTAAAAAGAAAAAAGTATGAACAGGACAGTTGTGAACAAAGTTTTCTAAATGGGAAATGGATTTGCTTTCTAAACTGATCTGAATGACAATATGCAGATTTATAAACCCAAATCTTAATCAGTTCATAGAATCGCAGTTTAATCTTCATATCTAATTCTCTATTAATATTTCAATTATCTAATATTCTATAACGGTCCCAAATTCTTATTATACAAAGTTGATGGCATGTGGATTTTAGATTATATGTGTAAAACAAATCACGTTCTGAACATACATATGTTCAACATGTATTTGATTTTCATATTAATGGCATTAAGTAATTGATTTTGAAAGTAAATGCTTTTTTTAAATGATCACAACTTGCCCAGTACTATGAATTTGACTAATTAAACTAGGTTAATAGTGAAAAAATTGGGGTGAATTATCTCCTAGGGATATATCATTAATGGGTTTCAAAGAGAATGTTCAGGGTCCTATTCAAACACCATTTTTAAGCATCAGTGAGAGTGAAACAGGAAAATTATACATAGAAACTGAAATGAGTGAATAACTGTGCATTGATTATTTTGTTATCCTTTGGAAATTCATGAAAGAGATGAAACTTAGATCCTATAATTAAATATTAGCTCCTATAGTATTTTAACAGGCACCTACATGAAGGCCAGAATCTGAAAGATTCTTGATAGATCCTGAATGTTCTGTATGAGCACTCTACATTGAAATTTAACTTTTCATTGAATGATAACAAACATCTACATTTTATTTCTTTGCATATAAGAAATAGTGTACAATTTATTTAATTAGAAATAAACCTGCTCTCAACTCCTAATTATCCAGCATGTAAATATTGAGGTAGTGGATGAGTGTTTAAACTTTGGATACTCTTGATTCAATTGGCACTTGTTAATCAGGGTGGGCTGCTACGGGTTCGCCCAGGTTTGGGAGAACCCTTAGCTAACATTATGACCAATTTGGAAAACCTCCAAATCCCAAATCTAAAATCAAGCAATGAAGCTTACAAGTAGTTTCTCAAGGAACTGTACGAAAATATATCAAAAATTGTGTCTTGCATATTTTGTTGAATTGAGGTGGAGGAAAACAATGGCAACTTAAGAATAAAAAAATAAACTAAATCACTGCTGGGCTGCTACAATATTATTGTTCGTTTTGTCAAATACGAGGCAGTTTTAATTGAGCCAGATCTCCTAATTTTAACATCCACAGTTCATTATGATAACTTATTGATTTATGGACAAGATTATTAGATTATCCACCCACCCACCCATCCATCCACTCATCTGTCAGTCCATCCCTAGTGTTTCCATCTTAGCTTTATTTTGGCCAACTGGTTTCCTTTTATCTAGCAAGCCTGATAGCATATTTTTTTCAAATGTTGCAGTCTCCTTTTTATTTTTCTATATGTCCTGATTATTTTAATTCTATAGATTTTACAGTTGTAATTCAATTATTGTTGTTAATGAACAAACAGAAAAATGAAAACATTAGTTCCAAATCAGGTTCTAACTGAACTGCTTTAATTGGAGAAGATATAATATAGGTAGTTCTTGAGGTACAACAGTGTACAATGGCATTGAAATAAAATGTTTATGTCTGTTTGTCACATGATTGTTGCAGCATGCCCTTGTCACCTCAAGGCTAGATTATTGCAACGCACTCTACATGGGGCTACCCTTGAAAAGCATTCGGAGACTGCAGTTAGTCCAGAATGTGGCCGCATGAGCGATATTGGGTGCACTGAGGTACACCCACGTGACACCTGTCCTCCACGAGCTGCACTGGCTACCAATTGGTCTCCGGACCCAATTCAAGGTGTTGGTTATTACCTTTAAAGCCCTACATGACTTAGGGCCAGCGTACCTTCGAGACTGCCTACTACCACATACCTCCCAGCGGCCATTAAGATCCCACATTTTGGGCCTCCTTCAGATGCCGTCAGCCAGACAGTGTCGGCTGGCGGGCCCCCGGAGGAGAGCCTTCTCTGTGGCTGCTCCGACCCTCTGGAATCAGCTACCCCCAGAGATCCGGACCATACCCACTCTCATGGCCTTCAGGAAAGCTGTAAAAACTTGGCTGTTCTGGCAGGCCTGGGGCTGTTGACCTCACTGTCGAGGTCCAGCCCCGATTAGAATGAATGTATGAGGTGTTGCTATTTTAAACCTTTTTTTTTTCGTTATGTGTCTTTTTTTTTTCCTTCCCTTTTTTTGTAAGCCGCCTGGAGTCCTTCGGGATTGGGCGGCATATAAATTTTATAAATAATAAATAAATAAATAAATAAATCCCCATAGTCATATGATCAAAATTCAGACACCTGGCAACTGACTCATATTTAATGACAGTTGCAGTATCCCGGGGTCATGTGGTCACCATTTGCAACCTTCTGGCAAGCAAAATCAATAGGAAAGCAACCGTGTTACTATCTTAACTGCAGCGATTCACTTAACAACTGTGGCAAGAGAGGTTGTAAAATGGGACAAAACGCACTTAGCAAAAGTCTCGCTTAGCAACAGAAATTTTAGGCTCAATTGTGGTGGTATTCTACCTGCATTCCAATAACATTATCATGTCAGTGAGGATTTTTCTGCTGGTTGAAAAGCTAATCCGTGAACTATAACTCAGTTATATGGAAAACCCCTTAATTTAACTTGATATTGCTATGCTACATCAGATATATCTTCACAAAAATGCCAAACCCATCCTCACAAGCATAATGGTCAGGCATTGTATGGACAGATGCTTCTGCAGAAGCCACTTGTCTGAGTCCAGGAGAAAGCTTGCTTTTTAATATATTAAATATATTATTATTTAGAGTATCTTGGGTGTTTTTAACCAATTTACATTGTACATTATTTCCAATAAATATTTTCTTCAGAAAGTCAGCTGATAAGATTTTTGAGCAGTGAACATAGAAAAATAAAATAGATTTTGCAGAGATAATTGCTAAAAAACAGAACTAAGAAAAGTATTGGGTCTTGTTTTGCTTCCCTCCTTCAGAGAGAGTTCTAGATATAGGCTGGTAGCTGGTTGTTCTTTCCCAAATATTCTAATGCATTAATAATTAATCTGACATTACTTTTCATCTGTCTCCCTTGTATAAAACCTGTTTGGTCCGTATGTATCAATTGTTGAATGACCAACATTAATCTATTTGCTAATATTTTAGTAAAAATTTTATAATCTACATTCAGTAATGAAATAGGTCTATAATTTTTGGGTTGAGTAGTATCTTGATCTTCTTTGGGTATCAAAGATATAAACGCTGTCTTCCAAGATGGAGGGACTTTACCTTCCGTTTGAATCATATTAAATAATTCTCTAAGAGGTTCTACCATTTCTAACTGTAAGTTTTTATAGTAAACCGCTGTCAAGCCATCTGTACCTGGTGCTTTCCCTGACTTTAATTGCTTAATTACCTGCAGGATTTCCCCCGAGGTTATTGGTTGATTCAATTTTTGCCTGTGTTCTTCTCTAACTGAAGGTATTTTCTCTTTGTCTAAATATTTGTCTATGTCTAAACCATTAATTTTATCCCCTTTATACAGTTCTGTAAAAAATTCCCAGAAAGCCTTTTGAATCTCTTCCTGTTGGAACACCTCCTTCCCTCTGTAGATCAGTTTAGATATATTTCGAGTTTTCCTTTTTTTCCTAATCTGATAAGCTAACCATCTGCCAGGTTTGTTTGCATTACAAAAAGTATTGTGTTTTGCATATAATAAATTAGTAGCTACCTGGTCAGAGATCAACATGTCAAATTGAGATTTTAATATGTTAATAGCTTCCTTAACCTTTGTATCGTCTGGTTTCCTTGTTAACTCCAGCTCTTTTCTCTTAATTTCCTCTTCCAGTTCTGTTCGTTTTAACCCTTGCTTATTTCTATGTGTTTTATTTATATTCATCAAAACTCCTCTCATATACGCTTTGCTTGCATCCCATACAAATTCCATAGATGTACCCTTATTCATATTCAAAACAAAATATTCAGATAGTAATTTTTTACAATCATTAATATACTTTTCATATCTAAATAAATTTTCATTCAATCTCCAAGACCTTCTTGCCTGCACTACCCTTCCCAACTCCATCCAAACTGGGTTATGGTCCGAAAGGACCCTAGCTGCAATCTTTGTTTTCTTGACCCTAGAAAGCAAATCATTAGTGGTTAGAATAAAATCAATCCTTGAAAGGGATTGATGCCTGTCCGAGAAGAAAGTGAAGTCATATTCCTCTGCATTTCTTTCTCGCCAAATATCTCTCAATTCAAAATCATCCATAATGTCAAAGAAAGATTTGGGTAACTTTGCTCGCATCTTGGTATTTAGGCGGGAAATCTTCTTATCTCTCTTAGTGTCTATCACTCCATTCCAGTCACCCAATAGTATACAGGAACTATAGTCCCACTGTACTAATTTAGCATGAAGATTTCTATAGAATCTATCTTGCTGTTGATTGGGAGCATAAATTCCCAAAAGTAATGTCTTTTTCCCTTCTAAGATTAAGTCTAAAGCAATATATCTTCCGAAGGGATCTGCTTCTATTAATTCAGCTTTCATATCTTTTCTTAAGTATACAACTATACCATTCTTCTTTTCCATAGCAGAAGCTGCAAAATGTTGACCAAGTTTTGAGTTGATCAAATATTTTTGATCAGTTGACTTGATATGAGTTTCTTGCAAACAAATTACATCGTTCTTAAACTGTTTGAGATAATGAAATATTTTCTTCCTCTTCTGTGGAGAGTTCAGTCCGTTGACATTCCATGTTAAAATCTTAGTTGTCATCTTTGGTTGGTTGAAGCATTTTTAGAGCTTCCTGCACGGCCTGTTTAACCTTAGGTCTAGCTCCTCCCACTGCTTCCAGATTTGTTGTTGTAGTTCCTTGATCGATGGCCGATGATTGTTGATGCTGTTGTTTTTTAGCTTGTTTCTCCATACGTCTAGTAGTCATGCGGCTAGGTCTTGGTTCCATAGCACCTTGCACTTCTAGAGAAGAGAGATGCTCCATCTTGTCTGGTGGTTGTGTAGTTTGCTGTCTATCCTGTCCTTCTTGTGGTCTTTCTCTAGGTCCAGATGGTGCAGGGTGTCCGGCCTTCAATATATTATAATAAAAATCTCGGGCTTTCCATACTGAGTTGAGGCGGTACCTTTGCTTATCAAATGTAAATATGATGCCAAATGGTGCATCCCATCTATACTGTATCTGACGATTTCTGAGTTCTTCGACCAAAAAAGCGTAGTCTCTCCTGGCTCTTAACATTTGAGGTGGTATCTCTTTCAAAACAGCCAGGTCTTGACCGCCAATTTGAAGCTTAGTGTTATAAGACGCTTGCAGTACCATATTTCTAAACTCTCTTGTAGTAAAATATATAACAATGTCTCGAGGAAGCTGCTTCTGCTTTGCCAGCCAGGAGTTAACGCGGTAAGCTTTGTCAATTTGCCAGCCTTGGTTGGTCCCTGGTCTTCCCATCAGGCGGTCAAAAGCTTCCAATAGGATCTGTTTCAGGTTCTCCTGTTTCTCCTCACGCAGCCCCCTTACTCTTAATGCGAACTCCATTTGTCGGTACTGTATCATAATAATTTCTTTTTCAGCATTTTCCACTTTTTGTTCCACCACCTCTGTTTTCAATGTCAAGTTAGCATTGGCATCATTAAGAACCTCTAGAGTATCTTCCACTCCAGAAATATGTTCTGTTAATACAGTTACAAGACTCAGCATGTCGTCTCTAATTTTATCAACCTTAGCCTCAAATTTCTCATACAACTCCTGTTTAAGTCCTTTTATTTCACTTTTAATTTCTTCTTTCATTTCTTTTATTTCCTCTTTTCTCTCCTCTCTATTATCTCTAAATTTATCTTCCATTTTAATTGTCTGTGCATTAAGAGCCTCGCTTAGATTACTCAGAAAAAATTCTTTCGTTAACACATCCCCAGCAGGGGGCGTAGGAAGCGGAGGCTGCAGCTTTGTGCCAGGCACTGAGGATGTGCCCCTGGAAGTAGAGGGTGACGACTTCAAGTTAATATTTGGTTTTGAGGCCATTTCAAAATTTGTCTGCCTGCAGTTAATAAAACTCTATTGCCTAAATATGCAGCTTTAAGTAAAGAGGCTTTTATTTTGAAGTTTAAGCTTGGCAAAACTTTCAGTGAGTAAACATTGTAACAAGACCGTTCAACAGATTCATCACCATTTAACTTCCAGATAAGCAAGGTTAATGAAGGAGTAAAATTCTTCTATTGTGAAACCAAAACATATGATAAGCAATCTCTTTTGTTTTGAATTCTTTTGAATTCTTGTGAGAATTAGCAAAAAGTGTTCGTTATTACCGGAGAAACCAGCCTGCTCGGCGCCATTTTAAAAGCCTCTAAGTAAATAATTTTTCGGAGGAGAAAAAGAAAAGAAGCTAAAATGTTGATAAGCAATTATTGTCCTCGCAGTAAACGGATTCAGCTCGTGATAAGATTAAATCAAACAAAACTTAGAGCAGAGTGGGAGAGACCTACTTTGTCCTGCACAAGGCAGTTTGAAGTTCCCAGCACGGACAGCCGTTCTGCCTTGGGCTAGCCCCCCTTTCCTTGCAAGCACAAAAGCTGCAAAAATCGAAGAGCATTTGCCAGCAAAACAGTTTCTTCTTTCCCTCTTGCCTGAAGGATAAGAAAACCTGATAAGACGTCAGATGGAAGATCCTCTAAACAGGTACGTAGCCAGGAATTCGGAGGCAGCTGATTTTTTGCTGCCCCCACCAGTAGGCTCCTCCCAGGAAGTGCATTTTCCCAGACTATTTTCCATAACCTCAAAAAACAACCTATATGAAGTTTCTTCAAAAGATGTTCAGAATAATATTGTTCCTTCTTGATTTTAGTATATTTTTTCCTTGGCATTTAATTTGTGCTTGAATGTATGTTGAAATATGATAGCCAATAGAGAGTTTTACATAGAAATACAGTATGAGAAGATGCTAAGGCAGGCTTGTGAATTTTACATATTTTCTCTGGGTGCTTTACGTACTTTTTAGAATATTTTTGTTTCTTTGGTACAGTAGTTTATGCTTCTGTTCACTGGAGATTGCTGGAGTGTGTTGGAGACATTTCTGCTGCTATACATGAATCACCAAATCTGTAGGGAAAGGCCAGCAATTATATGGATCCATACATAGTTCCACATCCAGAAAACTCAGTGTACAGGGAATGAACAGGAGCAAGCGAAAAGGGAGCGTTATTGTAGCTGAAAGGTTTGCAGGACAATCCAGGATGTAGGGCAATGTTGTGTTGGAACTCAGCTGAGAAATAATCTCAACCGAAGTGAAAAAAGTTCCAGTATAATAAAATCAGCCCAGGAACTTTAGTAACCGTAAGGGGGTAAGATAAGTTGAAACTTCTGTTTCTCATAGTAAATGATTAATATGATGGATAAAAGCTCAAGTAAGGATTTGGAGCCTATCCAATGATTATAAAAAGCATCATATGTACATATCTCTGCATCT
This sequence comes from Thamnophis elegans, assembly GCF_009769535.1. Classification (NCBI taxonomy): domain Eukaryota; kingdom Metazoa; phylum Chordata; class Lepidosauria; order Squamata; family Natricidae; genus Thamnophis; species Thamnophis elegans. Next base: position 78,296,698 of record NC_045546.1, on the reverse strand, counting down.
ATTTTACATCGGAAATGGTAGGTGATTGCTCAGAATTTCTCTTGGGTGCTATGCTAGTTGAACTGGAGAAACTGATAGATCAGACTTTTAGTAACATGAAAGAAACATACCATTTCCAGAAAATAAAAATGTCAGAAAAAAGAAGCTTTCAACTCTGCATAAAATGGAAAATATTTCTTAGAAGTCATTTATTTGTTTGAGGATAAGCAGATACACCTTTAGGGACTAGTCATCATGAACAAGATAATTATTATGGATGTAAACAGCTGAGTTTAGAATATAGACCAAATGGTGAACTGGCTGCTTGTAGTAAAGACTATGTACATCATCTACTTAGCTAGATAGAAAATGCTAACACTAAATTAGTCATAGTGTACATTGATACACATTATGTAAAGGAAAAGAGTCAAGCAAATCTGGAATTCAAATTCAAGCTATCTGAATTGTTACCTTTTCTAGCAGAGACAGCTAGAAAAGAAAATTAAGGTTCCTAGTATGTCTCTGAGTCAGTACAGTAGTTTAGAGAGAGTTCAGATTTATTATGCATTTATTTTGGAACACCTACAAATGCCTTATCTTAACATATATATATGTATGTATGTATGTATGTATGTATGTATGTATGTATGTATGTATGTATGTATGTATATAGTTTTTGATAATAATTTTGAATGGTAGGATTTTACTTGATCATAGAAAAACATTGATCAAAATCATATGAAGTATTAGTATTGCTTTATAAAACTTTAGTAAGGCCACATCTGGAATACTGCCACCTTAAATTACCTCACACACAGCACTGGCATGCATAAGAATACGATGTAAACTTGTTTTTTAAAAGGCGTCTTTGGTTTGCGTTAAAACAACTTCAACACACACAATGTTCTGATTGCACCACAAACGCAGTAGTCATCCTTACCTTTCACAGAGGCACTGAGTTTTATAAATATGAGCATGATAGTGTAGAATAATCATATCCAAGGACCAGTGGTGGGTTTCAAAAATGTTTGGAACCTCTTCTGTAGGTGTGGCCTGCTTTCCGGGTCCACTGGTGGAACCTCTTCTAACCGGTTTGGTAGATTTGACGAACCGGTTCTACCGAATAGGTGCAAACTGGTAGGAACCCACCTCTGCTGAGCACTATCTCTACTCTTTTAGAAGGAGCTGAAGCTAAGGAATTGTTATTGCCTAAAAATATCTAGATGGCTAGTTTGATTTAGTGGTTGAAAGCACTAAACTAGGAACCAGAAAACCATGAGTTCTAGCCCTGCCTTAGTCACCCTACTCAACACTAGGAAGAAGGCAATAGCAAACCACTTCCAAAAATGTTGCCAAGAAAACTGCATGGCTTTCTCTGAGCAGTTATCAAGAGCTGCTCTTAAGGAGTATATACACAGAGTTTCTCTAATGCAGTGGTGGGATTCAAAAATTTTTACTACCACTTCTGTGGGCATGGCTTGGTGGGCATGGCAGGGGAAGGATACTGTAAAATCTCCATTCCTTCCCAATCAGCTGGGACTCGGGAGGCAGAGAATAGATGGTGGCGGGGCCAGTCAGAGGTGGTATTTACTGGTTCTCCGAACTACGCAAAATTTCTGCTACTGGTTCTCCAGAACTGGTCAGAATCTGCTGAATACCACCTGTGCTCTAATGAGTATGTGGTCTCTAAGTACTTGTTAATCCATGAGGAGAATTTAATGCAACTGTGCATTGGAAACCCCCCACCCCCTGGTTCCAATGGCAAAGAAGTGGCAAAATTTTCTTTCATCATTGGCTTCTATTGTGGCTCGGTAGGAGCCTTTGGAGCTGCTATCAGACTGACACAGAAATCTCCTGTGAGTGGTTTCAGGATGCTCACAGGAGAAGATAACAAGCAGCTGTGGCTCCTTAAGGATCTCCTCCTGCGGATAAAAGACTGATGGTGCCACGCCTTAGTTGCAGAAGCCAACATTCGTTCGTTCGTTTGTTCCGTTCTGTTCCTGTTCTAGTTCGTGTTCATGATTCAAAGAAACCAACTTGGAGAAGTGATTTGCTGTAAGAGTTTGTTTTTGCATTTGCTGTTTAACTTTTTGCCAGAGAATTTATCTATGTTTATTTTGGGCTCGCAGCCAGCAAAAGCCGGGACTGATAAAGACATTCCTTTGCAAGCTGTGTGTGGCTGTAGTTTCTGAACGAGCAAGGAGGGGGGTCAGAACAGCTTCAGATGTTAAAAATGACTGGCCAGCATTATCACTTAAACGGTGGTCATTTCCTAATATTCAGTTGCTTTTTAAAACTGGATGTTTCTGTATTTGTGCCTGCATATAACCTTCCGTATTCTGCTTCATTTTGCTACTATCAAAATGTTGTTCTAGAATAGATAATCTACAACGTGCCTAGTTTATTTCAGAACGAAAGCACCTAAAATAAAAATTAAAAGATCCAAAAGATGATGAGAGGAATTGAACTTTTCCAGTGACAGCTTGATTCAAAAAAAAAATAACAAGCCCTTGAAGTGTACTGACAGATGGCTGCTGTGGGTGGAGTTTGCTTTGAATGGGATGCAAATCAGAATTTAAAAAATAAAAATAGCCTTTTCCTGAAAAACCATTGTGTAATAAATATTAGCTATGAGTAACACAATATCGGTTTTGTGTTCAATGCTAGATATGTTCAGAATATACTATTTAAGAATCTGGCTTTTTAAAACTAGGAAGTTTAAGAATCATCATGTATATTGGGTTTCTTTTCTGCTAAGTCATAAAATGGGTTATTTAGTTTTGGTTTAGCATATTTTGCATATCTTGCAACCATCACTTCTTTTAAAAACCAAGTTTAAATAAAACCTGACTTATCATTGTTTATTATGATTATTTAAAAAAAGACACATTCCTACTGAGTTTAGTTAAATTAGAATAAACAGTCTAATTAGACATTATCATCCTACGTATACACCATCATCCTTTTCAAAGAATAATTTGATACTTCATGTACTCTCTTTAGTCTTATAGATCTTAAGCCATAAATTTTTTTATGGGAATCTTCTAATAAAACATGGGTCACTGCCACTACCTTCTTTGTACCACATTGGCAGGTGTGAAGGACTATGGAATACGCCTGTAAATCAGTTTGACAAAATAATATTCAACCTGTGTCATGGCAAAGTCCTTCCTTTGTTTTGGGATGATGAGATTATGGGAATAATTTTACCAAAGTAGTTTAGTCCTGATGACTATAAAGGTATCTGGCTCAAGACTTGAGTAATGGCATGAGATCCCATTATTTGTCACAGCTTCTGCCGACCTAGCAGTTAGAAAGCATGTAAAAAGGCAAGTAGAAAAATAGGGACCACTTTGATGGGGAGGTAATAGTGTTTTGTGCATCTTCATCATTTAGTCATGCCAGCCACATGACCACGGAGATGCCTTTGGACAGCCGTGGCTCTTTGGCTTTGAAACAGAGATGAGCACCGTCCCCTAGAGCCAGGAATGACTAACACATATGTGCGAGGGGAACCATTACCTTTATGGCCCATCTACATGTAGTGTTGTATTAGAGACTTACCTTGCTATCAAAGTTCTTAAAGCTGTCAGTTTTTTGTGGAATAATAAATAATATCTACCAGATATCCTATGGAATTTCAAAATTGCAGCAGTGAACATTCTTTTTTTTTATTGAAAATTTAAAAAACTTTTACAAATACTTACCTCCCCTCCGGCACCCTCCCCATCCGAACTCATCTCCCCCCCACAACCTCTCCTCCCCCCAACTTCCCAGAGCAAATACAAGGTATAAATTGTTAACAATCATACTTTAAAGTAAACTTTAAAAAAAACTTTAGCATCGTCTTCACTTGTACTTTTAACTCCTCTTTTGTTAGGCTAACCCTAAACAAATTATGTCATTCCTTGCTTCTTCAATCATAGGCTATCTGGAGTTTCTTAGTCCCATATTTATTTTGAATATAATCAATCCATCTTCTCCACTCCAGTTTATATTTCTCGTCTGAGTGATCCTTGAGATATGCTGATATTTTAGCCGTCTCTGCTAAGTTTGTTACTTTTAATGTCCATTCTTGAATATGCAGTGAACATTCTTAACTGCATATTTAAATTGCTCTTGCTTCATCCAGATTTTTGGAAAACAATCCCAGATCCTTAACATTCCTATCTCATTAGAAATTCCATGCCTATGAAATATAGGCTTCTTGGCAGCGAATCTTACCCTCCGCTGTCTCCGGATATTCAGCCATAACTCAATTTCATATTTCTCAGGGTAATTTCTCTCTGAGTAATGTGTGCATCTGTACATGCAGTTATATACATTGAATGATCCCCACCAGCCAAATATTGTAAATTAATCTGCAGAACATTAACCTCTCAAGCTGTTGTCCTTATAGTAATATTGGCCCCAAATAGGATTGCCAGATTGAAATTTTAATTTCAAACCCAAGCAGTATTAGGGAGGGGGAAAGCAAGGAAAAAGCCAAACCAATTTTAATATATTTTTCATACTCACATCATATGAAAAGCTCCAGATCCAGGTCATGATTATCCTCCCCAATGGAATGGGTGGTGCATATGGCATACACCTTGTGTAATGTGAGTGGTTTCTGGCCCCAGAAGGTAAAGATCACTTTCAAATAGAAGAAAATTTATATATGAATATTTTTGTGGTGGTTTATGTGTCAGAGTAACACAGGAAATCTCAACCAACTGGTAACTTTAACTCTGTCATTCTCTCAGCTCAATCTCCCTCATAGGTTGCTATTGTTATAGAACTAAAAGGAAGGGAAATCTTAAGCTTCTTTTTACTCCTAGAGAAAAGATGGGACATAAATAAACTTCAGGAAGTAACAGTTCTCAACCATAAATTTAAAAGCAAAGCAAAGAAAGAGAACACACCACAAAAAGGATTTTTGGGTGTGCTAGATTTCTTTTCCTCTACATTGAAATAGCATTTCTCTTCTTTTCTCTCACAAACATGCACATGTGCATACATATGCACACTACCACACTGAAGTAGCACATGCCATAAAAAGTTCCGTAACTTATTTCTACTGAACATAGATACTATGCAACATTCAAGGTTTAACAGCACCAGTAATAGGTGGCATTAGGACTGGTTAGAACAATAAGGCAGATGAAGACTGCTGAAAAATAGCAATAGCAATAGCAATAGCAGTTAGACTTATATACCGCTTCATAGGGCTTTCAGCCCTCTCTAAGCGGTTTACAGAGTCAGCATATTGCCCCCACAGTCTGGGTCCTCATTTCACCCACCTCGGAAGGATGGAAGGCTGAGTCAACCCTGAGCCGGTTAGATTTGAACCGCTGAACTGCAGATAACAGTTAGCTGAAGTGGCCTGCAGTACTGCACCCTAACCACTGTGCCACCTCGGCTCAGTGAGGGGTAAAGCAGCCTATGCCATTTTTCGCCTTGAAGGACTCTTTTAGCAAGATTTTATAGTTTGCTGATGTAACTTTATACATCTTTATTGATAATGCTACTGTTGCTGCTACATCCTTAGAAATGGGCAGTGCATTAAGAAGGTCCAACTTTACTGCTATGAAAATAAAGAAATGTTGTTGAGTAGCCCTTACTTTCCATGCTAAAATGTTTGTGCCTATACAGAGTGCATTTGTATCATAGTTAATATATTACAAATTGCCATTCATAAGAACATCTTCAGTCCAAGCTTAACCGCCTCATATTTTTAATGTAGAAATGTAGGTGACCCACTGTGTGCTGAGGGGAAGAAAATTGCATCCCGAAGAAATACAGTTGAAGCACCAATTTAAAACAAAGAATCTACGTATTACAAGGGTCAAACTGATAAAAAAAATAGTCACCTGTTCTGACCCCCCTCGTCCCACACCAACACACACTCTGAGCCAGACATAAGTTATGGCATTTAATTAGAGATTTTTAGAGATTTTATTAATATTTGTAGGCCGCCCTTTTCCCTGAGGGGACTCAGGGCGGCTCACATAAAATCAGGGAGGGGGAATACAAACATTGACATAGAGACATATAATAAAATAGCAAGCAACATACATTCATCATTCGGGAGGGGCGCCTATCCTTGTCCCCAGGCCTGACGGGCTAGCCAGTTCTTAAGGGCTGTGCGGAAGGCCTGGACAGTGGAGAGGGTACGAATCTCCACGGGGAGCTCGTTCCAAAGGGTCGGGGCTACTACTGAGAAGGCCCTCCTCCTTGTAGTTGCCAGCCGGCACTGGCTGGCCGATGGAATACGGAGGAGGCCTAATCTATGAGATCTTATTGGTCGCAGGGAGGTAATTGGCAGAAGGCGGTCTCTCAAGTATCCAGATCCACTACCATGCAGGGCTTTATGGGTGACTAATAACACCTTGAAGCGCATCCGGAGATCGACAGGTAGCCAGCGCAGCTCGCGGAGGATAGGTGTTATGTGGGTGAACCGAGGTGCACCCACGATCACTCGCGCGGCCGCGTTCTGTACTAGCTGAAGTCGCCGGATGCTCTTCAAGGGCAGCCCCATGTAGAGCACATTGCAGTATTCCAGCCTAGAGGTCACAAGGGCCCGAGTGACTGTTGTGAGAGCCTCCCGATTCAGGTAGGGTCGCAACTGGCGCACCAGGCGAACCTGGGCGAATGCCCCCCTGGTCACAGCCGTCAAGTGGTGGTCAAACGATAGCTGTGGATCCAGGAGGACTCCCAAGTTGCGAACCCTCTCTGAGGGGTATAGAATTTGACCCCCCAGCCTGAGTGATGGAATATTGATCGAATCTTTGGGAGGGAAGCACAACAGCCACTCGGTCTTTTCTGGGTTGAGCACAAGCTTGTTAACCCTCATCCAGTCCATAACGGCCTCAAGGCCTCGGTTCATCACGTCTGCCGCTTCATTGAGTTGGCACGGGGCGGACAGATACAGCTGGGTATCGTCCGCATATTGATGGTATCTGATCCCATGCCTGCGGATGATCTCTCCCAGCGGTTTCATGTAGATGTTGAATAGTAGGGGGGATAAGACCGAGCCCTGAGGCACCCCATAAGTTAGGGGCCTAGGGGACGATCTCTGCCCCCCCACTAACACCGACTGCGACCTGTCCGAGAGGTAGGAGGAGAACCACCGCAACACGGTGCCTCCCACTCCCACCTCCCGCAGTCGTCGCAGAAGGATACCATGGTCGATGGTATCGAAAGCCGCTGAGAGGTCAAGGAGGACCAGGATGGAGGAATGTCCTCCATCTCTGGCTCTCCAGAGATCATCGGTCAATGCGACCAAAGCGGTTTCTGTGCTGTAACCGGGTCTGAAGCCTGACTGGAAGGGGTCGAGATAGTTTGCTTCCTCCAAGGACCGTTGGAGCTGGAAGGCCACCACCTTCTCAACAACCTTCCCAAGGAAGGGAAGGTTGGAGACTGGGCGATAGTTATTAAGAACAGCTGGATCCAGAGATGGTTTCTTTAGGAGGGGTCTCACCACCGCCGCTTTCAGTGCGGCAGGGAAGTTCCCCTCCCGAAGAGAGGCGGTAACAACCGCCTGGATCCAGCCTCGTGTCACCTCACTGCTGTTAGTAACCAGCCATGAGGGACACGGGTCCAGTACACAGGTGGAGGCACTTACAGCCCTCATGGCCTTGTCCACATCCCCGGGGGTAACATCCTGAAACTCAACCCAGAGATGTTCTACTTGGTCCCCCTGTGCCTCGGCTGGAACTGCGGGGATGGAGTCCAAGTCCGACCGAAACCGAGCAATTTTGTCCGCTAAGAATTGGGCATAGTCCTCAGCTCTGCCCTGCAAGGGTTCCCCCGCTTCCCTTTTATTCAATAGGGAGCGGGTTATCCTAAACAGGGCGGCTGGGCGGGACTCAGCGGACGCAACCAAGGTGGCTATGTGAGATCTTTTCGCTGCCCTAAGTGCCCTGGTGCAGGTGGTTACCATTGCTCGGCTCGATTCGGACTTATCGGACCTCCATCGGTGCTCTAGGCATCTCCTCCGGCGCTTCATCTCCCGGAGTTCCTCGGTGAACCAAGGAGGTCTCCGGGATCCGCCGCCTCGGAGGGGCCGTAGTGGCGCAATCCGGTCGAGGGCCTCCGATGCTGCCGAGTGCCAAGCAGCAACCAGAGTCTCTACCGGACTGTGGGCGAAAGTATCAGGAATAACCCCAAGCTCCGTCTGGAACCTTAACGGTTCCATAAGTCGCCTGGGGCGGAACCACCTGGTCGGTTCCTCCTCCCTACAGTGGGGGTTTGGTCTCCGGAAGTCGAGCCTCAGTAGGCAGTGGTCTGACCACGACAGGGGTATGATGTCGTTACCCCTCAGACCAAGATCACAAATCCACTGCTCCGAGAGAAATACGAGGTCGAGCATGTGCCCCGCCGAATGGGTTGGGCCCCGAATTACTTGGGTCAAGCCCATGGCTGTCATGGAAGCCATGAACTCCTGCGCCCCATCAGAGTTTTCACCGAGCGACGGCAAATTAAAGTCCCCCAGGACCATCAACCTAGGGAACTCAATTGCCAGCTCGGCTACCGACTCGAGGAGCGAGGGGAGGGCTGCTGCAACGCTGTTGGGAGGCAGGTACGTTAACAGCAGACCCACTTGACCCTTGAGGTCCAACTTTATCAGCAGAGACTCACACCCGACAAGCTCCGGAGCAGGGACCCTACGAGGAACTAACGACTCCCGGATAACAACAGCCACACCCCCACCCCTTCCCTGGGCTCTCGGCTGGTGTAGCACCTGAAATCCTTCTGGGCACAGCTCTACAAGGGGGACTCCTCCCTCTGGGCCCAGCCAGGTTTCAGTAATACATGCCAGGTCTGCCCTTCGTCTAAAATTAAGTCCCGGACGAGAGGAGCTTTATGTACCACAGACCTGGCATTTAGCGACAGCAGCCTGAGTCCAGGGTCCTGATCACTTGCGCCATCTGGTCTCGGAGTGGGACTCATAGGGCCGGAAGGAGGGATCTCTGTGATGTAGCGAACCCTCCTTCCCCGGTAATGGCCTGCCCTAATTAACAGACAGATAGGTCCTTGGTAGCAAACCGGCACAGACAAGCTTGGGTAACAATAAACACAGATAAGGCTTGGCAGCAATCCAGCCTGCCAAGCTCACAGTAATGTCCTCCGACATTCAATCCTGTGTTGACTTCTGCAAAGAGGGGCGTGTGCACAAGGAGTCTTTTTATAGTTTGGAGAGGAGCCTAATGACCACCAGCTGAGTGCAGTTACCTCCTGTAACTGTGCAATTGTTCCTGACGCCTAGTAGCGCTTCGATGGCGTGCATCCAGGAACAACTCTCTACTGACATCCGGCTCACTCTCCCTTGTCTCCTCCCCACTGGTCCAAGGCTCAGGTGCCTCCTGGTGGCCAACCAGCCTCTCTGCACCCTGCTTGGAGTCGGAACCCTGTCCAGGGTCCTCCACATCCTCCAGAGCTGACACATTGAGCCCCTCGCTGTCGGAGTCTGGTGGCAGCTCCAATGGCTCCTGCTGGGCCACAACACTCACCATACTACCACTCCACTACAGAAAAATAGTTTTCCATGAATAGAATCACATTGGTTGGTAACTATCTCTGTAAAGAATATTTATCATGTAACAACTGCTATTTTCTGTCAGCTATGGTATATTTCAGTTCAATTATTTTTTAGCCTTGGAGAGAGAGAGATACTGTAAGTGTCTCTAGTGATTTCCAAATCATACTGAATTGAGAAGTTTAGAACACAGACTATTTTTAAAGGCCAAGGTTTCTTCTCCATGTTTCTTAGCTATCTAGTCAGTTAGCTGGTGGATAAGGATTAATATAAAATTTGGAACCAAATCCATAACTTGTTTTACTCTTTGAGACATCCCTTGGATTCATGCGTGTATACCAGGGGTGGGTTTCAGGCGGTTCGCGGTGGTCCCCGCGAACCGGTTGGTCGGCGAACCCGGAAGTAAGTAACTTCCGGGAACGCCGAAGGATCCACCCGCCCGCCCGCGTTTCTTACCCGGTTTTGACGAGTTCTGCGCTTCCACGCATGCGCAGAACGCATACAGCGCCTGCGCGATCCTCCAGGAGCAGCTGGAGCATCGCACAGGTGCTAGTACGCATGCGTGCACTGCGTGCGTGCACGAGGACGCCGCCGGCCCCGTTCCAACCGAACCGGTTGGAACGGGGCGAGAAACCCACCCCTGGTGTATACCTATCTATTCCGAAATAAGCCCCCTTCAACGCAATGAGACTCACTGCCAAGGAAGTTCTTGTAAAAAATACAGCCATTCTGTATGTTTAGTAATATTAAGACTTTCAAATGTCCCTGGTGGTTCTTTAAGTGTTCGTTAAAGCAACTGGAGTCAGATGAAAATTGGTTCAAACTTAAAAATAAGGAATCTATGCAGAAGGCATATCTGTGGAGTAGATCCAATTAGCAATCTGCAGTTATGAGTGGATAAAATCCCCAAATATATAAACTGGAAAGTGGCCAGAATACCTTTTTAGTAAAAGAGAGGAGTTAAAAATTGATGCGATAATTATTAATTTCTAACTATAATAGAAATATTTTTCTTTAATGGTATGAGTTGGTATGAAACATTGATAAGTTGACTGTTTCTCTCTTTAGCTGTGTAGAATGTTTAAAGTCAAGACATTTCTTCCTTTGAAGTGTAAACTCAACTTGAGAGTGATGTTGGATTATTTCAAGTAATCTGTATGAAAACAGAATCTTTCATTAATGTTTGCAACTTTCTGCAAAACGCAGATAAGAAAATAAATAAACTTGAAAATGAGGGGAAGCAAGTGCTCAGAAATTCTGTAAGGACATGATTTCTCCAGAACAGAATTTTTCCTTTTCTTAATTCTTTCCTTCTTTCCCCATACAACATCTGTGTCTACTGCAAAAAATACAAGTAATATGGAAAATTAAAGCAACTGTGCGCACATAATATTCTCCTCTTCATAAAACAATGCATAATGCTAACATGGCGTACAAGGCCAGCACTCTTCTCCTTGCTTCAAAGGCAACCTTTTTGAATGGTGTTTGTTTTGAAATGTTTTTCATCTATGTCATTTGATTAATTTTGAAATGTATTTTAAACAACATTCATTGATGTCCATTTAAAAATTGATTTGACTGGCTTAAAACAAAATGACAACAATAATTAATATCTTCTTTCATAGTTAATTAAGGGAAATTACACACTAAAAATGCAGACATCGGGGTTTCAAGCTAATTAGTTCGGCTAGATTATCATTTAAATACTATCTATAATTAAAAAAAACAATTACAAAAGTATGTGTAACAGCCAAGCATTTAAAAAGTTGCCTTTCCATTGATTTTTTTTTTTAATTGAACAAGAATACTATTTTGCCATAACGTAGTGCACAACTAGTATTATGGGGTTAAAAAGAGTTTATATTCCTTGCCCTCAATCCCAAAGGTGCTTTTTTCAAGAGACAACTAGACTTTCTTGTCTTTTTTTGAAGATGTTTCTCTTCTCATCCAAAAAAACTTCTTCAGTTTCTTGGATGAAAAGTGAAACATCTTCAAAGAAAAACAAGAAAGTCCAGTTGTCTCTTGGGGAAAAAAGCACTTTTGGGACATCTATGACTTAGATGACTGAGAGTCTCCATCGACACTTGCCCTCAATCCATAAAATAACTATTTCTCTCATCCTTCAACCAATACTAAAAATGCATCAATAAATTCACCCATACAAGCCAAGTTTTTGTGCCTCCTTCAAAGGCAACTACCATCATTTTATCACAAAAAATACTAATTTTTTATAGAAAATAACCCCTTGCTGAAGAGATATTACCTTCTGTTTCCAGTAGATTATTCTGGCTTCTTTAGCCAGCTTATTTTTTATTGCTGATTCGCTCACAGAATTCTGTAGTCCGTAATTCCTTTATTGCTGTTCATGAAGTGTATGATTATTTGTTTGTTTTATTGGTTATGTAATGAAGTCCATACCAACTCTTAGAAAGTACATAGATGGACCTCTATGATGCATTATCCCCAGACTTCAAGTTTCAAATACATCCTCTAAAAGTAGCATGAAATGTTTGCTGCTTTTGTTTTATATTTTGTTAGATTTAGATTAGATTTAGATTTATTTTATTTGTATGCCGCCCTTCTCCGGGAGGGACTCAGGGCGATGAACAACTCAAAAAGGGAAAAGGGGAACATAGAACTCAATACAAGTAGTTAAAATATCCAAGAATCACACAACCACACAGGTCGAGAGGGGAGGGGAACTCATCAACCCCAGGCCTGCCGGCAAAGCCAGGTTTTGACAGCTTTTCGGAAGGCCTGGAGAGAGGTGAGGGTCCGAATCCCTGCGGGGAGTTCATTCCAGAGGGCCGGAGCTGCCACAGAGAAGGCCCTCCCCCGGTTAATAGCCAGGTGGCATTGGCTGGTAGATGGCACCCGGAGGAGGCCAACCCTGTGAGATCTAATGGGTCTGTGGGAGGTAATTGGCAGCAGGAGGTCTCTCAAGTACCCAGATCCAATACCATGAAGGGCTTTATAAGTTACGACTAGCACCTTGAAGCGTATCCGGAGACCGATCGGTAACCAGTGCAGCTCGCAGAGGATAGGTGTAACGTGGGTGTACCGAGGTGCACTCACAATCGCTCGCGCGGCTGCGTTATCCCCAGACTTCAAGTTTCAAATACATCCTCTAAAAGTAGCAGTGAAATGTTTGCTGCTTTTGTTTTATATTTTATTTGTTTGTTTGCTTGTTTTATTTGTCAACAAGTACAAGGAAACAAGTATGAAAACGCATGAGAAAATGGCACAAATAAATGGATATAAATAAGCAAAAAATAGCCAGACACACATAAAAACAGTACATATAAATGGGAGCAGTGGGGCAGGGACAATAGGCACCCTGGTGCGCTTATGCACACCCCCTTAGGGACCTCTTAAGAAACGCGTAAGGTCTACGGTAGACAGTTTAAGGTAAAAGGTATGGGCGTTAGAGGAACTAACAACGGGATCAGCTAGAGTGTTCCACACATTTACTACTCCATTGCTGGAATTGTTTTTTCCTGCAATCAAGATTAGAATGGATTACATTTAGTTTGTATCTATTGATAGCCCTTGTGTTATTGCAGTGGAAGTAAAAGTAGTCAGTAACAGGGAGGGCATTTTAGCAATAGCAATAGCAGACTTATATACCGCTTCATAGGGCTTTCAGCCCTCTCTAAGCGGTTTACAGAGTCAGCATATCGCCCCCACAGTCTGGGTCCTCATTTCACCCACCTTGGAAGGATGGAAGGCTGAGTCAACCTTGAGCCGGTGAGATTTGAACCGCTGAACTGCAGATAGCAGTCAGCTGAAGTGGCCTGCAGTGCTGCACCCTAACCACTGCGCCACCTCGGCTCTTTAAGGCAGATTATCTTGTGCACTAAGCTCAGGTCGGAACATTAAAGGCATAGTTCAAGGTTATCCAGGCCTAAAATTTCAATCCTGGTGGTATACGGAATTTTATTACAAGAAGAGGTGTTTTGTTGTTATTAAATCTTAATAAAGGTCTGATGAAAGAAATGTCCTTCTGGGTTCAGCTCCAAGTGGGGAAAAAGACACTGGAGACATGGAGGCTGCTTGGAAAGATGGTTTATTGGTGGACAGGGCCACGTGGCTTGAGCCCTGAACAGAAAAGGTGATCACAAGCTTCAATGTTGGTGGAGAAGAAGAGAAGGGCTGAGGGAGGGGCTTGCTAGGGTTTTTATACCCTGTTTAGTCCCACCTCTCTGTTTCCTGTTCCTGTGTAAAAAATGTATTCTGATTGGTTGTCGGAGTCCCATAGGGCCATGCAGGGGCAACTCTCTAGGCTGTGTTTTGAATCCAGGTTTGGTTGAGTTCTCAGATGTCATGTGGTCAGTTGAAGCCAATATTATCATGCTTTAATCCCATCCCCTGGAGCTGAAGTGGAGAAGCCTTTATTATGTAAAAGGATTAGCTTGGCCTTCTTAATGGCCCATTGATAAAGTGGGGATGGGCAGGAAGCTACAGGCAGCTATTCTGTCTTTTAAAACATGTTTCTTTCTTTTCACATCCAGAGAAATATCCTGCCTTTTCAATATTTCCTAGGATATTTCATTTTTCTGGGAGAGGGCTGGGTGACAACTTCCTACAAGTCTCTTAATAAGTAGAAATGCGGGGAACAGCATTTAACAAATAAATAATAGGTTTTCTGTCTTGCCTATCTGTGTGTATACAGTTTGCTCCCCAAACGTCATCATATATTGATTAAATAACAGCCTCTGTCAAGAGATTCAGCTTCTAATAGTAAAATCAACCATCATATTCCCTAATCTCTGCTGCACTTTTCTGCTTAACCAGTGTAACTTTCAACTAATAAAATTATACTTCACTATGTTTATATCTCTTTTTGGGAATGAGTTGCTGAAGAGATATAAAAAAGTCAAACACCATTCTTCGAATGCTCCTAACTGATAACATTGACCTGCCCCTTTCTATTGTGTTTGTTTGCTTCTAAAACGAAAGCTTTTAAATTCCCAAGTGATGTTTCCTCCTTTTGCAGTTGAACAACATGAAATGGGAGATGAATCTGCTCTGAAATAACTTCTCCCCTTAGAGTTCATTACTCATTTGCATGCTTGAGCTATTCTGAAATAGCCCAGCAGAGAGCAAATATACAAGTTCCTGTTCCTTAGGCTAAAGACTATTGTTTCCCAATGGCTTTCCTAAGAAACCGACTTGAATGGTGTTTAGCAAACACAGTAGCTGCATTGGCTTGGCTTTGAATAAAAGGAACAACTGTTTTCTTTTTCCTGAATGAACTAATCAGATTAGTATCCAGTTCAGAATCAGGAACTTAATGTATCCTTCTTAACGCTGATGCTATGTAGTAGGAAGTATGGGAGATCTGCATTGCCTGATCTAAGTTACACCAGGTTGGAAAGACTGGATTAAGGCAGAAGTTCTCCAAAGGCGAAAATAAGAAATTCAGGGCTGTATGTAACCTGGAAGTACCTCACTTTTAAAAAACAAAACAATACTCAACTTTGTTCTGCATTGCAGTGCTCTGGGTTTCGTTCCTTCTTCTTCCTGCAGAAGCCCATACTATGTATTTGTGGTATTACAAAGGTTGTGAAACCCTGTAATGTCTTATAGATTAAATTTTAATTATTAAAAGCTAATTATGGGTTACTGTCATCCTTGGGACTTCTTATACAACTTATGTTAATAATCTTTTCTTCCTAAAATATGTTGGATCATTATTAACATTGTTAAATGGAACACTGGGAAATAATAACTAAGGAGTTTGATTCATTCTTGTATAGTCTACTTTATTTTATTGTCACTGTATGTATATACACAGTTTACACATACAATGAAATTTACATAACACCCAGAGACCAGGCCCAACACACATAACAATCCCAAAACACCCACACACACACACCAGTGGTGGGATTCAGCCAGTTCGCACCTATTCGGGAGAACCGGTTGGTAACTTTCTAAGTAGTTCAGAGAACCGATTGTTGGAAGAAATCTCTTTTGTTTTTTCCCACTTTACAGGGATAATCCTGTAAGGAAGGCAGGAAGGAAACATTCAGGTGTTCTTTCTAGCCTAATCTTTATTGACCTGCTTACAGAAACTGCCTCTCCAGTTAACCCGACCTCCCCGTGGAGATTCGGACCCTCACCAACCTTCAGGCTTTCCGCAAAGCCGTCAAGACCTGGCTGTTCCGGCAGGCCTGGGGCTGATGAGTTCCCAGCCCCACTTGAATTGTTGCGATAGTTGTGTAGCTTTTAATCTGTTTCTTGTATCTTGTTTTTGTCTTGTTCGTTTTTTTTATCTCCCCCTTCCCCACTTGTTTGTTAGCCGCCCTGAGTCCCTCGGGAATAGGGCGGCATACAAGTATAATAAACATAACAAACATAACATAACATTGTAACAGCTAAGGCGAAGCGCCTATCGACCTGAGTGACCTTGAGTTGGCCACGCCCACCCAGTCACATGACCACCGAGCCCCACCTACCCAGATGGTCATTGGGGCAGAGAACCGGTTGTTAAATTATTTGAATCCCACCACTGCCCCCCACCCACCAAAAAAATTCCTCACCCCTAAACCACCCAAACATTCACACAACAGACCAAGTAATGTTGTCCAAGTAATGATGGTGGCCCTTTAGTTCATTGTTGAGTGCAATTATAGCTCTGGGATAAAAGCTATTCAGAAGACCAGAAATGGTTGTGGAAGAGAAAAAATATCACTATTTTCTTTTATTTTAATTTCATCATCTTAGTTCACAAAATAAATCTTTTCTGTGATCTAGGTCATAACATGAATTGTTTACTTTTGAGCTGCTCTGAGCTGATAGGCAAACTTGAAATGTTTTTGCCAACTTTTTCTTTCTGTCTAATTTCACTACATATGTTGTGAAAAATTCTGCCATCTGTAGAATAATTAACTTTCTTGACTTAACGGGAAATCAGGGGGAATTAAATCTGCTTACACCAGTTAAAAATTTCTATGCAGCTTGCATGTTTCCATGATCAAGTTGAACAGGCAACTTATTACTTTGTTTAAAAAAAAAGAAACTTTTACGGTAACCGCAAGACACATTCCTTGAAACCAAATTATACTCCAGTACAGTTGATGGCCACACTAATCCCTGATACCTGGAAGTATAACTTGTTTTTAATAAAGATTTTGCAAAAAGAAAGAAATATTATGTGAACATCCTGCAAATGATTTATGTTGATCAGTTATGAATATGATGTTTCATTGTTTGAAAAGATTTTTGCCCTGGGTGAGAAGATTGTGATAGAGTATAATTCATTTCCTACCCTTGTTACAGTTAATGTGTGATTATTTTTCAGTTACACTTTATTTATAATTTATTAAACAAACTTAAACAGCCACCCATTTACCAGAAAGAACTCTGGACAGTAGACAAAATAAAAACACAACGCACTAAAAGTGCCAGTTTGAAACAATAAACTATGCCGAGGTCCCAATAAACCTGATGTTCATCCAACAATCATTTCATGCCAGCTTCATCAACATCCTGGTCTCATCCTGGGAGAAAGGCCATCTTTATTTACAATAGGAGGCTTTTCCATCAGGCAAGCACCATAGCATAAAGTAGGTTTCCAAGGCCTCATCAGGTGCCATTGTTTTAATATGAAGATGTAGAGCATGAATATTCTATCTAGTAGGGATAGGCAGTCTCTCAAGTAACCGGGCTGCATGCCATGTTTAAGTGACAACCAGCACCTTGACTTATACTTAGAAGCCTACAGGGGGCAGTGCATCTCATGTAGCAGGGGGATTACTCAGGCATACCAAGGTGGTCCCACTACTGCTTATTCACTTGTATTCCCTAGCTCACAGGTTTGACATACCTATGTGTTCTGACCCCCCTCGTCCCACACCAACACACACTCCGAGCCAAAGATAAGTTACGGCATTTAATTAACAGACAGACAGGTCCTTGGCAGCAAACCGGCACAGACAAGCCTTGGCAGCAATCCAACACAGATAAGCCGTGGCAGCAATCCAGCCTGCCAAGCTCACAATAATGTTCTCCGACATTAGTTCCTGCGTTGACTTCTGCAAAAGGGCATGTGCACAAGCAGACCTTTTATATGAGCCGAGGTGGCGCAGTGGTTAGGGTGCAGTACTGCAGGCCACTTCAGCTGACTGTTATCTGCAGTTCAGCGGTTCTAATCTCAGCGGCTCAAGGTTGACTCAGCCTTCCATCCTTCCGAGGTGGGTGAAATGAGGACCCAGACTGTGGGGACGATATGCTGACTCTGTAAACCGCTTAGAGAGGGCTGAAAGCCCTATGAAGCGGTATATAAGTCTAACTGCTATTGCTATTATAGTCTGGAGAGGAGCCTAATGACCACCAGCTGAGTGCAATTACCTCCTGTACTTGGCAACTGTTCCTGACGCCTATTAGCTCTTCGGTGCCGGACATCCAGGAACAACTCACTGCTGATGTCAGGAACACACTCCCTTGTTTCCTCCCCACTGGTCCAAGGCTCAGGTGCCTCCTGGTGGCCAACCAGCCTCTCTGCGCCCTGCTCGGAGTCAGAACCCTGTCCAGGGTCCTCCACATCCTCCAGAGCCGACAGATCGAGCCCCTCGCTGTTCGAGTCTGGTGGCAGCTCCAACGGCTCCTGCTGGGCCACAACACCTATGTATATAAAGGAATCCCTATGGATTTTACTCTGCTAGTGGTTGCCAACCAAAGGGGGTAGTGCCCACCTCCATTTCCCTTTTATTGTGCTTAACTGTTGTTGTTGTTTTTTACTTTTATGTTGATTATATTATCACATTTATTACAATATATTAAAAAGGAAATTCTTACAAATGCTTCTCAAAAAGTATGTACAGGCAGTCTTCAACGTAAGACCACAGTTGAGCCCAAACAGTTGTTAAGTTAGTTTTGCCCCATTTTACTATCTTCTCTGCCACATTTGTTAAGTGAATAGCACGGCTGTTAAGTCAATATGGCATCCCCACTGATTTTGCTTTTCCAAAGTTTGCAAAAGTTGATCACATGACCCCAGGGCATCATAAATGCATTGCCAGTTGCCAAGCATCCAAACTTTATCAAGTGCTCACAGGGATACTGCGATAGTCCTGTGAAAAACAATCATGTCACTTTTTTCCAGTGCCATTGTAACTTCAAACAGTCACTAAACAAATGATTGTAAGTCAAGGACTACTTCTGTAGTCTAAAACAGTAAGTCTTCTAGGGTGCCAATAATTCAGCACTTATATAAAATTCTGAGAACTCTTGCAATAGCAATAACAATAGCAGTTAGACTTGTATACCGCTTCATAGAGCTTTCAGCCCTCTCTAAGCGGTTTACAGAGTCAGCATATCGCCCCCACAGTCTGGGTCCTCATTTCACCCACCTCGGAAGGATGGAAGGCTGAGTCAACCTTGAGCCGGTGAGATTAGAACCGCTGAACTGCAGATAACAGTCAGCTGAAATGGCCTGCAGTATGGCACCCTAACCACTGCGCCACCTTGGCTCATATGGGGGGGTGTGATTAAGTGAAAAATGAGATAGCAAGTTCTTTATAATCTCATCAACTTTTACTCACTTCACTGAACTAAGTTTAAATTCTGCAAGAAACCAAGAAAATAATGGCAGGCAATAACACCTCAATTTATCAGAGCTTGGTACAAGAAACTTGGCAAGCAAAAGAACAGATTTTCATATCAATTTACATTATTTTCATAATGATGTCATTACACAAATGGGAACACTTTACATCAATCTGGGTTATTCACATAATTACATCATCCTGCTTGAGATTAAATTTGACTTATTTGTAATGTCAATAAAGACATTATTGTACTAATGATATAAATCTCCACTGATGTATTCTTTTTACTTAGTGGACATTTATGAATGGATGTCTTCCTTCAATTAACGTGATAAGTAAGGTTTCACCATATGCTGTATTACATTACAAAACATTTTAGGCATGTTTACCCTTAATAGTGACTAGTAGTAGTAGTAGTAGTAGTAGTAGTAGTAGTAGTAGTAGTAATATCATCATCACCACTGGTATTACTGTTGTAGGTGTTTTCTTTTTCTAAATAATGAACATATTCTTGAAATTAGTTTTTCTTTTTTCTTTTCGTATTACTTTTTATTTTAAACACATAAGCACATCAACAGAAACAAACACATGACTTAAAAACAACATAGGAACAATAAGTTCCATCGTATATCATACAGCAGTTCTGAATCGGTTTCTTTGCAGTTAGTGTTTTCCCTTCTATACATTTCTATCTTGCATTCATAATCTCCTTATTCATTATCCATGTACAATTCTTTATTTGTTTGCACTTAGCTACTTATGACGAAATTAGTTTTTCTATACACTGTACTAGATAACTTTCTAGGCATATTTATCATATTAATATACTGTAGATAAATATGGTAACTAACTGAACATAGTTTTTGTCAAGTCAAATACATTTTATTTTGGTAAGCATGTGAAATGCTGGTTCAGGATTCTTTTTTTTGATGTTTTCCAGGATAATGTTGCTAGGATTAACTTTTATTGGTAGATGATGGTCACATGTGTGCCACTATACAACAAACTTCGAATTCTTCAAATAAGAGTCTAGAGGAAAATGTTATGCAGATGGAATGGTCACAATTACCGGAGAAGAGCAAACCATTGCTATTACTGTCTTTCTCTACTGCTCAGTTCTAGTGAGAACAGGGTGTTAGCCAGTGGTGAAAATCATATTTTCCCTACCAGTTCTGTGGGTGTGGCTTGGGGGGGTCATATGACTGAGTGGGCATGGCCAACTTGACATCACTCATGGCAACCCACCAGTGATGGGTTTCAAAGAATTTTGGAGCCTCTTCTGTAGGTGTGGCCTGCTTTCCGGGTCCACTGGTGGAACCTCTTCTAACTGGTTCGGTAGATTTGATGAACCGGTTCTACCGAATAGGTTTGAACTGGTAGGAACCCACCTCTGCAGCCCACCAAACCACATCCACCAAGCCAGGCCCACAGAACCGACAGAAAAGTTCTGCCGGCCAAGACTTCTCGTGTATAACCTGGCTGCTTCTCTCCTCCTTCTCATGTTTGTGTATGAGCCCAAGAAGAAGAGAAGCAGCCACATTGAACGTTGTGGCAAGCCGAACTTTTCTCCCCCCACTTCACAGCGGAGCTTCTCAGAAGGCAGCCGCCGGCCGCAGTCTGTCCCTTTATGGTCCCCCTCCCTCCCAGGATCATGTCTTAAAGACTGCGACCAGTGGCTCCCTTCTTTTTAAAATTTTTATTTTATTTTTTATTACATAAACCACACATACACACAATAATAAAATAAAACACACACACACACACACACAGACAAAAAAACCATCATCACATACAGCATGCCATTTGGTTACAGGTGTTTTAACATTTATCATTCTTATACATTTATTATTTCATTTAATAGGTTGTAATATACCGTTTGGGTTGCTTTGTTTACCATCCCTTCCTCCTGTTATAACACCATCTTATTTTCCCTTTCTTTTCTCCCTCCCTCCCTTCTCTACTTTCTTCCTTCCTCCTCTCCTTTCCCTTCCTTCTTCCTGTACCTTTCTCCTACTCCCGCTCTTCCTCATCCCCTTCCTACCCTCTCTCCTCCTCCTTTCCATCCTCCTCTCCTTACTTGTTTGTTTTCACCCTCTCTCCCTTCTCTACTTTCTTCCTTCCTCCTCTCCTTTCCCTTCCTTCTTCCTGTACCTTTCTCCTACTCCTGCTCTTCCTCTTCCCCTTCCTACCCTCTCTCCTCCTCCTTTCCATCCTCCTCTCCTTACCTCTTTCTTTTCACCCTCTCTCCCTTCTCTATTTTCTTCCTTCGTCCTCTCCTTCCCCTTCTTTCTTCCCTTACCTCTCCTTTGCTCCTGCTCTTCCTCTTTCCCTTCCTGCCCTTTCTCCTTCCTTTTCTCTCCCTTCCTTCCTCCTTTTCTTTCCCTTTCCCTTTCTCCCTCCCTCCCTTCTCTACTTTCCTCCTTCCTCCTCTCCTTCCCCTTCCTTCTTCCCGTACCTTTCTCCTACTCCTGCTCTTCCTCTTCCCCTTTCTTCCCTCTCTCCTCCTCTTTCTCTCCTTTCCATCCTCCTTACCTCTTTCTTTTTTTCCCCCGTCTTTCTTTCACTCTCTCCTCCTCTCTCCCAGTGGCTCCCTTCTGAGTGGCTCTACTGCAATGCCATCTTTCCGGACGCTGCCGTTCTCCTGGCCGGGTTCGGCCGTGAGCGGTACCCACAGGCAACGCGGTATGTAAGCCTTTAGCCCTGTTATTGAGGCTTGTTACAGACTTACATTACAGTTCTCTCCCAAACACATGCTATGATCCCACTCTGTAAATTGGGTGTCACAAGAGATAAAAATAGCTTCTGTTTTGATTTTGAAATTATATTTTTGAATTATACCATGCCCCCCAAAAACACCTTTTCTATCCCTTTTGGTTTTGGGCACAATTTAGGGACAGTTGTGGCTGTTCCATCACTGCAGTTTTACCCCCCAAAAATGGTCAACCTTTTGTCCCAGATAGTATAAGAGTTACTGCATTAGGGAAGGGATTGGACTAGAACAGGGGTCTGCAATCTGCGGCTCTGGAGCCTCATGTGGCTCTTTGAGCCCTCTGCTGCAGCTCCCTGTCACTCAAAGTATGCATCACAACTGCCAATGTGCGATACCCACCAGCACGTGATTTATTGAGGTTTCTGACCCATCTTTTTTTCCGGAGTGCAAAATGTTTTTTTTTTGCATGCGGAAATAAAAATCTGCTTTCTCCAACAAGTATTTTAAATTCCATTATACGTTTTTAAATAATTTATCCGATATATGTCATTTCATAAAAATGTTTAAGATTAAAATTCAACATAAATTTCAATCCTTTTTTCCAAGTATTCTCCCATTGGTCCAACAGAGTATTGCATCCAAAATGTTTTGCCCTTTTTGCAAAGAAACTTTAAACTTCTCGTCCTCTGTTTCAGTTTTCAACAAAAGTTTATACACCTTAGCAATAATATCATCTTCATTTGTACACAGTTCCATATCAAATTCAGCCTTACCCTTTTCAAAGTCACAGTCCTTATCAAATTTAAATCTTTTCATTAACAGCATGAGAAAAACAATGACATATGCAACTTTCTAATTCTAGATCTTATCTTGTTTGTAACTTAAAATCTCCTTGAGGGAAAGACAGTATATCAGCATGTTGGCCATTTTTATTTATCTGTCATGTCTCTTCTAAAAAAAGTTTCTTATGATGACAACCATTACTGTAACGTGCTCTACATGGGGCTGCCCTTGAAGAGTGTTCGAAGACTTCAGTTAGTCCAGAACGCAGCCGCGCGAGCGATTGTGGGTGCACCCAGGTACACCCATGTCACACCTATACTCCGCGAGCTGCACTGGCTGCCCATTGGTCTCCGGACCCGCTTCAAGGTACTGGTCGTTACCTATAAAGCCCTACATGGCATCGGACCTGGGTACCTGAGAGACCGCCTCCTGCCGATTACCTCCCATAGACCGATTAGATCTCACAGGTTAGGTCTCCTCCGGATTCCATCTGCCAGCCAATGTTGGCTGGCGACTCCCCGGGGGAGAGCCTTCTCTGTTGCAGCTCCAGCCCTTTGGAACGACCTCCCCATGGAGATCTGGACCCTTACTACCCTCCCAGCCTTCCGCAAAGCCACCAAGTCCTGGCTGCTCCAGCAGGCCGGGGGGGGGGGGGTTGTGAAACATCCAGCCCCAAGGAAACTGTGAATGTTGCGTATTTTAAAGTATTGTTTTTGTCTATTTATCCCGCTTCCCTTGTTTATTGTGAGCCGCCCGGAGTCCTTCGGGAGTGGGCGGCATACAAGACAAATAAACTAAACTAAACTAAACTAAACCATAATGGTATTTTAGGAGAACACTTTGAACATTATAGGCAGAATCTCCAATTTCAGTCAAATAAGAAACATATCGATTTAGCCATCAATGGAGAGACTCTACGAATCAGTCAACACCTGGCAAAGAGGACACATTGCATTCTCGGCACAGCTCCGGGACAAACCCCCCCTTCCTCCCAAAAGATACAACAAAATCCAGCTTGGATAAAGGAGATTGCTAAGAATGAAAAAAAGAAGCTAAAATGAAAGGATTTGTAATAACAGCAGAAATAGTGGAGAAAAGACAAGGAAGACCAAAACCTGGTCAGCACTATTTGAAGATGAACTGCATGGATTTTGGTTGAAACACTGTTTACACTCATTCATTGCTCAGCAATTTAACAACATACAGCAAGTAAGTGAAATTGAAGACTGATTAACATCTGGCAAAACCTACCTCATAATGAAATATCTGACAAAAGAGGCAGTACTAGGCAACCACAGGCCAATTATCTGCTTACCAATGAGTTTCAACTTGCTAGATGGTATTGTTGATGATGCAGTCACAGAAGCATGTAGTTGAAAACAAACTTTCTATCTGAGCAGAAAGGAAACCTGTCAAACAACAGAACAACAAAAGATCAGCCCTAATTGATAAGATGATTTAGGAAAACTTCAAGAAAAGGAAGACCAACTTTCATGTAGCTTGGATTGAGTGAATTGAATTTATTGCACTTATATGCCGCCCTTTTCCCCGAAGGGGACTCAGGGCGGCTCACAATTCAAGTCAGGGAAGGGGATACAGATAAGGGATAAAAAAGACGAACAAAACAATACACAATTTAAAAGCACACAACCACCATACCATTCGAGGAAGGGGGCAAAAGCTCTTTAGCCCCAGGCCTGTCGGAACAGCCAGGTTTTAAGGGCTTTGCGGAAGGCCTGGAGGGTGGTGAGGGTTCGAATCTCCACGGGGAGCTCGTTCCAGAGGGTCGGAGCAGCCACAGAGAAGGCCCTCCTCTGGGTAGTCTCCAGTCGGCATTGGCCGGTGGATGGAATTCGGAGGAGGCCTAATCTGTGGGATCTGATCGGTCTATTGGAGGTAATTGGCAGCAGGCAGTCTCTCAAGTACCCAGGTCCAATACCATGAAGTGACAACTAGCGCCTTGAAGCGTATCCGAAGACCAATAGGCAGCCAGTGCAGCTCGCGGAGGATAGGTGTTACGTGGGTGAACTGAGGTGCACCCACGATCGCTCACGCGGCTGCATTCTGGACAAGCTGGAGTCTCCGAATGCTCTTCAAGGGCTGCCCCATGTAGAGCACGTTGCAGTAGTCCAGTGCAACAAGGCATTTGACTCTTATGTTACATGATTGGAAATAAAGTGCCTAGAAATAATAGGAGTCAGTAGAAACATCAGAAGCTTTTCAAGAATCAATGGCATAATGGAAAACGTGGTTTCTGGTCAATGGTGATAGACTGTGGAAGGTTAACATCGAGAAAGGAATTGTCATTGAAGTGATTTCCCTATCAACAATACTGAACACAGGCCATGGCTATCAAACATCAAAATGACATTTCCCAGGCTATTCCACCTTCTTTACATTGATGATCTGAAGCTGAACAGGAAACACATCATCTGAAATGGAATTGCCATTCAATACTGTAAAAATATACAGTCAAGATATTGCAGTGGTGTTTGGACTGGATCAACATGCCACCCTCACCATCAACAGGAGGGAAATATTGAAAACTGAAAGAATAAAGATGCCCTGTGGAAATAATATCAAAAATCTGAATGAATATCTCTATAAACGTCAGGGCATCTCTCAGATTGATAACAGCAAACACACTGAAGTAAAGAAGAAGATTAGTGTCAGGTTCAAACAATCCCACAACCCGTTCAAATTCAGGCTTGGCATTAGTAGTAAACCAGAGGTGGGTTCCTACCAGTTCGCACCTATTCGATAGAACCGGTTCGTTAAACCTACCGAACCGGTTAGAAGAGGTTCCACCAGTGGACCCGGAAAGCAGGCCACACCTACAGAAGAGGTTCCTAAAATTTTTGAAACCCACCCCTGGTCCTTGGATATGATTATTCTACATTATCATGCTCATATTTATAAAACTCAGTGCCTCTGTGAAAGGTAAGGATGACTACTGCGTTTGTGGTGCAATCAGAACATTGCGTGTGTTGAAGTTGTTTTAACGCAAACCAAAGATGCCTTTTAAAAAACAAGTTTACATCATATTCTTTTGCATGCCAGTGCTGTGTGTGAGGTAATTTAAGGTGGTTCTGACAAGTGTCATCAGCATTTTCATATCCGGTCACATGGGTGACAAGCCACTCCCATCCGGTCACAGGGGCGGCAAGCCACTCCCACAAAGGAGGCCACACCCACAGAGTAGGTTCGAACAATTTTTGAAACCCACCACTGTAGTAAACACATCAGGAGGGTGAAGAAGATTTTAAAGTCAAATTCAGTGGGAGGAAATACCATCAAGTCAATTAACAACTGAGCAATTCAGTCATACATAGCTTAAATAGTGGATTGGACTCAAGCAGATAGGAAGACAGAAAAATAACAACAATGAATCATGAGCTTTATCCTCACGGTGATGTTGATAGACTATTCATCAAGGAGCATAGATGGACATGGAATGTTGCAAATATACCCGGCAATTAAAGGGAAAAAAAGGCACGGAAAGAATATCTGAAGTACAATGAAGAGGATGCACTGAAGCTGGGATGCCATGAAAAGTTATTGAATACCAAAGAGAAAAGTTATTGAATACCTATAAGAAAGGCTACATGAAGACTATGGCAAGGCAAAGTATTACATGGCTGGTACATTAAAAAAAAAATTATGAGGCAAAGCAGGTAATAACAAGACTTGGTGATGGCTAAGAGCAGGAAAGGTGAAAAAAAAAAGATGGAGGGGCTTATTCTGGCAGCATAAGACCAAGCCTTAAGAACAAATGCATATGAATATATGCATATATGAGAGCCAGTTTGGAATAGTGGTTAAGGCATCATGCTATAGAAGCAGTGGTGGGTTTCAAAAATCGTTCGAACCTACTCTGTGGGTGTGGCCTCCTTTGTGGGCGTGGCTTGCCGCCCGTGTGACCGGATGGGAGTGGCTTGCCGCCCATGTGACTGGATATGAAGATGCCAACGACATTTGTCGGAACCACCTTAAATTACCTACACACAGCACTGGCCTGCATAAGAATATGATGTAAACTTGTTTTTCAAAAGGCATCTTTGGTTTGCGTTAAAACAACTTCAACACACGCAATGTTCTGATTGCACCACAAACGCAGTAGTCATCCTTACCTTTCACAGAGGCACTGAGTTTTATAAATATGAGCATGATAGTATAGAATAATCATATCCAAAGACCAGTGGTGGGTTTCAAAAAATTTTGGAACCTCTTCTGTAGGTGTGGCCTGCTTTCCGGGTCCACTGGTGGAAACTCTTCTAACCGGTTCGGTAGATTTGACGAACCGGTTCTACCGAATAGGTGCGAACTGGTAGGAACCCACCTCTGTATAGAAGGCAGGAGAGCATGGGTTACTGTCATATGATTGTCCTTCCTTGGCCATGAAAGCCAGCTTGGTGACTTCAGCCCCGTAATTCTCTCTCAGCTTAACTCACCTCACAGAGTGGTTGTTGTGAGGAAGATAGGAGGAGGAAAGCATGTTGGATATGTTTGCTGCTTTGAATTTATTGTAAAAATAATAAAGATGGGATACAAATAAACAAAAAAATAAAGCTGGAATTGAGACAACAGTATTAGACAGCAGATACTGTCTCTGCAAAAATGCTGAAGAAGAAATGATCCATTTTGTTAGCTGCTGCAAGAACATTACACAAACTGATTACAAACAAGAGCATCACAAAATAGCAAGAAAGATGCATTGAAATATCTAGAAGAAATGTCACTTGCCTATACGCAAGGTGGCTCAGTGGCTAAGACACTGAGCTTGTCAATCAGAAGGTCGGCAGTTCAGCAGTTTGAATCCCTAGTGCTGCGTAACGGATGAGCTCCCATTACTTGTCCCAGCTTCTGCCAACTTAGCAGTTTGAAAGCATGTAAAAAATGCAAGTAGAAAAATAGGGACCACTTTGGTGGGAAGGTAACAGCACTTCACGTACTTTTGGCATTGAGTTATGCCAGCCACATGACCATGGAAACATCTGGCTCTTCAGCTTATAAATGGAGATGCCCACCACCCCTAGAGCCAGAAATGACTAGCACAGATGTGCGCGGAAAGCTTTATCTTATAAGCAAGAACTGGTGGGATCACAAAATAGATAAAATAATAGAAAATGAAGAAGCTAAAGTGCTCAGAGACTTTAGAATTCAAACAGACAGGCACATGCCACAAAAAACCCTCAACTTGTTGATAAGAAAGACCAAAAAAATATGGATAGTGGACATTGTAATTTCTGGAGACAGCAGAAGAGAAGGGAAAGGACAAGAGAAAACCATGAAATATGAAGGCCTGCAAAGAGAAATAGAATGACCGTGGCAAAAGAAAGCAAATATATCTATTCTTTTTTAATTTACTTTGTATTGTAAGCTGCCCGGAGTCCTTCGGGATTGGGTGGCATATAAATGTTATTAAATGTTAAATGTTATTAAACTTTAAACTTTTAGTCCCAATGGGCAGCTTGGATACAATTCCAAAACTTCTGGTACTCTACTTGAACACCATTGGCATTAATAAAATCATCACCAGTCAATTAAAAAAGGCAGCTTTACATCAAATACCTTACATCCTGCAACAATATATTTAATATTATTAAACAACTATATCTGCCTATGGAGGGTCTCAGTAGGTGGGCAAAAATGCCAAATCCAGTCTAAATATCTGGCTGACTGTGAGATCAACTGTAATAATTAATATTATTACAATAATATTACAAGCGTACCTTATCTATTGCTCAATTTAAATGTATTTTTTTTAAAATTTGTGATTAGATTTATAAGCTCCTCAGCATCACAACTCTGGATGGTACACAGTGTAAAATTATGAAATACCAATAATCTAAAAAGGAACATTTGGGGATTAAAAAGCAACAGAATCCAACAAGCCACTCCTTCTGACAAAACATGTGCCAGACCCACTACTTCAAGGCTTGTGGCAAGAGCCAGGTTTTAAGGGCCCATTTAAATAAGGTAGGGTGATGGCCAAGGCTTCCTGAATGACAGATTGCTCTTCTTTTGCTTATCTAGGAAGCTGGATGCTTTATTTCTAATGCTTCGTGTGACCCTTCTTTGGTTTAACTCTTGCACGCTTGCTAAAATATATTTCTATTCCATCATGTTCATTACATAAAAAGAAGAATGCTGTACACCGAGCAAGCCTCATTAGTACTTCTTCAACAGAAATAGGACATTTTTCAGGAACTGTCAGACTAGCTTCCTCCTTTAAAACTGGCGAAGCCATTCCATAATGCAGAAATGCATTAACACACCCAGTTTCACTCTAAATGTCTCTTGGTCTGTTTCATAGCATGGAGTTGCTTAGATCAAATATTTCTCTTCCCATAAAAATACTGCATGATTTATCTTGGTTACAAAATCTCACTATCAATTGCAGGACATTTTCAGGATCACTGTTAAGGTTTGCATTGGCAGTGTTTCAAGGTATATTCTGGGGAAGGTTAATTTATTTATTCTTAAAGCAGTCTAGACGGGATTTATATCTTAGGCATTTTCACTAACACATAACAATATTATGGTCCCCCATAATATTTATGATAATGATTCCCTTTTGTTTATACCATGGATGGATGGATGGATGGATGGATGGATGGATGGATGGATGGAGTGGTGGGTTTCAAAAATTGTTCAAACCTACTCTGTGGGTGTGGCCTCCTTTGTGGGAGTGGCTTGCCACCCATGTCACCGGATGGGTGTGGCTTGCCGCCCATGTGACCGGATATGAAGATGCCGACAACACTTGTCAGAACCACCTTAAATTACCTCACACACAGCACTGGCATGCATAAGAATATGATGTCAACTTGCTTTTTAAAAGGCTTCTTTGGTTTGCATTAAAACAACTTCAACATGCACAATGTTCCGATTGCACCACAAACGCAGTAGTCATCCTTACCTTTCACAGAGGCACTGAGTTTTATAAATATGAGCATGATAGTGTAGAATAATCGTATCCAAGGACCAGTGGTGGGTTTCAAAGATTTTTGGAACCTCTTCTGTAGGTGTGGCCTGCTTTCCGGGTCCACTGGTGGAACCTCTTCTAACCGGTTCGGTAGATTTGATGAACCGGTTCTACCGAATAGGTGCGAACTGGTAGGAACCCACCTCTGAGGTGGATGGATGGATGGATGGATGGACGGACGGACAAACAGATGCATGCCTATATATTCACTGTAGGGATAGAAATTGCTGTAGTATTGACTTGATTTCTTTTATCTGTGTTGCATATAGCAGGATATTACTTCAGAAAGTAATGTAAAGTAGCAGTCATAAAATCAGACAAACTGATTTTCCTATTTCCTATCAATCAAGTTTGTTCTACTTGCTTTCAAGAATCAGGCAGTGACTCCCCCAGCAAACATATAATTGCATTTTGGGCACCACCTCACATTTACAACAGGTTAGTCCATCCCACAGTCATATGAGTGCAATTTGTTGTTTTTATCT
Source organism: Thamnophis elegans (assembly GCF_009769535.1). Classification (NCBI taxonomy): domain Eukaryota; kingdom Metazoa; phylum Chordata; class Lepidosauria; order Squamata; family Natricidae; genus Thamnophis; species Thamnophis elegans. The sequence continues at coordinate 78,266,679 of NC_045546.1, read as the reverse complement.
ATGTTTTACAGAAGAAAAGGGCAAAAAAAAGATCCATTGAATATTCTGGATTTGCTTAACTATGTGGTTTGCTTAACAACCAAGTGTTTCATTTAGGGACTGTAGAAACTCACTTTACAGCTTTTATTATTTATACAATCATAAAATGTTGTCACATCGCATGATGAGCCACTTACTGAACAGAACAACTTTCAAGCTCAGTTGTCTTCATAATTCAAGGACTACCTGAAAGGGTTCCACCACAAATCTGCGCACAACAAAAGCGCGCCTGACTAAACCATGGTGACTAAAGCACGGTGACAAAACCGCGTGACAAATGAGCGACTAATTAGCCCTAAAGCGTGCTGACAAAAGCGCACCGACAGAAGCGCGCTGTAACGGAACCCTAAGCCTAACCCTAAACCTAACCCTAAACCTAACCCTAAACCTAAACCTAAACCTAACCCTAACCCTAACCCTAACCCTAAACCTAACCCTAAACCTAACCCTAAACCTAACCCTAACCCTAACCCTAACCCTAACCCTAAACCTAACCCTAAACCTAACCCTAACCGTAAACCTTACCTTAAATTAAATCGCACTTCTGTCGGCGCGCTGTTGTCGGCGCGCTGTTGTCAGCGCGCTTTTGACATCGCGGTTTTAGCGCCGCGGTGTTGTCGGTGCGCTTATGACGTTCGCGCTTTTGTCGGGTCACGCCTGAAAGTACAGTAATTGCCCTTCCCGGTTTCTGCTCATCACCCTTAGAAGAATTAATCTTTTTTAAAAAAAACCACTATGCTCTTTCAGAAGTCATTTATAGGCAAGCATATACATCTCTACTGAGCCAATGAGTCAATGATTAATGTATTGTTATTAATATATTTGTCCTTTTTTTCTGAACTGTTGTCTAGGAATTTAGTCAAAAGTGTTTTTAGCCTCCATTTGAGATTAAAGTCAGGACATTCTACATACAAAACAAAACAGGTTTTAACACTGACACAAATATGGATAGACATTTTTGTACTATTTACTTTTATACCCCCAGCCAAATGTATATTAAGAAAAAACTGAACTTGTATATCACATGGAGGTCACAAGTGCTTCATCCAAGCACCAGAAATTATTGTTCAGTTCCATCATGCCTGAGAAATGGAGTTTAAGGATAACTATGAAATGTAGATTTCCTGCTTATTTTCTCAGCCCAAATTTTCTCACTTTAAGGGAATTACTTTAATATTTCAGTGAGCGAGAATTTATGTATCTTATGCTAAAAATAGAGTTTACATCAAGCATGCCTATTCTATGCTTTAAAAAAACCTAACTACTATGATTTATATAAATTGTTTGAATAATTTACTCTAATATTGCTAATCTGGAAAAACAGTTGTTCAAGGCACTGAAAAAAACTATGAATCTCCTTCTCATTCTAGTGATATCACAAGACTCTATCCACACATACTTTCAAATATATTTATTTTATAATTAAAGAAGAATTTATTTTTAAAATGAACACCATAATTCTCTGGAAATGTAGTAGTATGCTTTTCTACAATTGCTCTTTGCTCTCATTAAATTGCATGAGACGTAGCACAGCTGACAGGTGACTTTAAAATGCTTCAATATTTTTTTGTGTGTCTTTAGAGGACATGTACTGTATGCTGTACAGCCTTATTTCAATTATTTATAGCAGTATGAATTTGAAAGATGTAAGCAAAACAAATGTACTAGAGATAGAATTCGTAGCCACAAATAAGGTGCTGTTATCAAAAAAAATGAAGTAGTTATGATATGACAGTCATGAGAATGACGCAATTCAGTTTTAAATTCTTGAGTAGATTTTATCAATATGAAGTCACCTGTTTGCTTCAATAGACATTAAGAAACCTACATATCATGGTCTTTTGCATAAAAAAGCAATCATTATTTGCTTGTTTGTTATTCACACTTTTGAACTGCCCAAAGTGAGGTACTTTGTGGCTTTCTAGTTTGATTTTATATGAGATTACATCCCTTAAAGAATTCTATGCTCTGGAAACTGAGCTTTATTAAGTATTATCAGCCTAGTATGGGGAGAGTATATGTGTGTCTACGTGCTTGCCCTATCTCTTTTGTGCTTTATTTTTAAATTGATTTTTCCTCTTTCTCAAATCATTTGAAGACTACCAGAAATAATTGTACTGGCCATTAGTAGAGTCACTATTATGCTAGAGTGAATTACTAAAGCTTCACATTTCTGGAAACTAAAAATAGAGAGTTGAATCACACATGCAGACTGTCCCAATATTCCAGGCACAATTCCAGCATGCAGTAGAATCTACTACTTTCAAATACAACCAGATATGAGAACAATAGTACATTAAACAATCTTTTCAAAGTTATCTGTAACAGTCAATACTATATTGCAAAATAGTCAATTGCGGGGATAATAAATACAGGATATGACTATAATCAGTATTTAGCCTTGGCATAATTTTCTAGTATATAAATATAGCCTGATTTTTGGGTTCCACCACAAATGCGCGTATGACAAAAGCGCGTGTGACTAAACCGCGGTGACAAAACCGCGCCGTCAAAACCGCGGAGACGAATGAGCGCTGAAGCGCGCCGACAACAGCGCGCCGACAGAAGCGCGCTGTAACATAACCCTAAACCTAACCCTAAACCTAACCCTAAACCTAACCCTAAACCTAACCCTAAACCTAACCCTAAACCTAACCCTAAACCTAACCCTAAACCTAACCCTAAACCTAACCCTAAACCTAACCCTAAACCTAACCCTAAACCTAACCCTAAACCTAACCCTAAACCTTACCTTAACTTAAATCGCGCTTCTGTCGGCACGCTGTTGTTGGCGCGCTGTTGTCGGCGCGCTTTTGACATCGCGGTTTTAGCGCCGCGGTTTTGTCGGCACGCTTTTGACGTTCGCGGTTATGTCGTGCCACGGATTTTTGAAGTGTGAAATGTCAGAGTGTTTAAAACAGGAAGGTTTTTTTGGGGGGGGAGTTGATATAAGACTGTGTATCACAAGGCTGTAACAGAAAATGTAGATATAGGTTTATTGATAAAAGGGGCCAACATATGATTTTGCAAACTAAAAAAATAACTGCTAAATTTACTTGTGAAAATAAGCATGGTAGTATGAAATACCAAAATCTCTTGTCTTCTGCATTTACTGGGGAGGGAGCATACAAATTTGTGTTAGAGATGATACCCTTCCCTGTGGCTGAGCTTCATTGTTGTCCATTGAGAGAAATCAATAATAACTTGGGAGAAAAGACTTAAGAAAATTGAAGTCTTATGTAAATGCATCTAACAATATTAACTTTTTTGTTTTTTAATAAAGATTTTTATTAACAAACATGTAAAATACACACAAACAAAAATTAGACATACACCACATTTATACAATACAGTGCGAACAGGAACTTCCTGTTTTTTTTATAATAGCAATCATCAATCGATACCGCTCACCTTATATTATTTCCCCTTCTATTGTATTTCATTTAGATTTCACCATTCTTAACCCTCTTATTTTACTCATAACTATTATTTTTGAGTTTTGTTATATTCTTTCATTGATTTTTGTTTCTTTCCTCCATCCACCTATACCATTTATCCCATATCTGGTAGAATTCTGATTCTTCCTTTCCCTGGATTTCTTTAGTTAGTTTATCCATTTCGGCACAGTCCATAATCTTTCTTATTATTTCATCTTTACTTGGGATTAATTTGTTTTTTCCATTTCTGGGCAAAGGCAATCCTTGCCCCTGTAAGTATATGTAGTATCAAATACTGGATTTCTTTTTTGTATTTCACCAACATAATTCCTAATAAAAGAAACCTTCAGGTTTCCATTCTATTTTAACTTCTGTTATTGCATCCAGCCAATTTTTGATCCTTTTCCAAAAAAAAATTGCCTCCTCACAGGTCCACCATAAATGATAATATGTTCCGTGTATTGATTCGCATTTCCAGCATTTTGGGGTGGTATTTGTTGAAATTTTAGCTAACCTTGATGGTGCCAGGTGCCAATATTAACTTGATTGAGGGCAGATGAAGTAAGGCACATTGAAGACATCTGTTTGTGGGGAGAGGAATTTGAGCTATTGGTAAGAAAGGAGATGTAGGATATCAGGAGATTTCTTCTGCCTGGTCCTTTAAATGTTTTAATATCTAAACATTACTGCGGGTAAGCAGGGATTTCCCTGTGAAATCAAAAATACAATTTTCTTCATGCTATAGTTTACTCTCTCCAGTTAGACAGCAGCTATACTCATGGGCTAGGAGCCATCTCTGTTCCTGAGCCAGAGGTGGGTTCCTACCAGTTCGCACCTATTCGGTAGAACCGGTTCGTCAAATCTACCGAACCGGTTAGAAGAGGTTCCACCAGTGGACCCGGAAAGCAGGCCACACCTACAGAAGAGGTTCCAAATTTTTTTGAAACCCACCACTGGTCCTTGGATATGATTATTCTACACTATCATGCTCCTGTTTATAAAACTCAGTGCCTCTGTGAAAGGTAAGGATGACTACTGCGTTTGTGGTGCAATCAGAACATTGCGTGTGTTGAAGTTGTTTTAACGCAAACCAAAGATGCCTTTTAAAAAACAAGTTTACATCATATTCTTATGCATGCCAGTGCTGTGTGTGAGGTAATTTAAGGTGGTTCTGACAAGTGTCGTCGGCATCTTCATATCCGGTCACATGGGCATCAAACCACTCCCATCCGGTCACATGGGCGGCAAGCCACTCCCACAAAGTAGGCCACACCCACAGAGTAGGTTCGAACAATTTTTGAAACCCACCACTGTCCTGAGCCCATTAGTAGCAAGGCAACGTGGGTGGGAGAGGAATAAGAATGCTTTGGCCAAGCTACGCTGTCAGAAAATTCAATCCCTCCACCTTCCCCTACATGAGAACAGACCATGAGATGTTGCAAGCTCTTTGAAGCAGCGTTCTTTTGTATATCAAAGCAAGCCATGAATGCAAATGAAAATAAGAGCAAAGTAAGTCAAAGCTAATATAATTAGCTGGATGTCTGAATGAATACACTGCTAAAGCATTTTGAATCATCAGAGCATTATCATTGTTTCCCCGTCTCCCCGCCAAAATTCAGACTTCTGTTGATAGGTTAAAAAAAACACAGGCTTTTTAAAATTGAAGTACAAAGTGTGGGCAAGAAGAGATATTAAACAAAGGCAACTTTGAGCTGAACATTTATAATCAAAATTATAAACAGGATTAAACGTTAAGCGCACATATATTCATACCAAAAACATTCATGCTCAACTGTAAGGTCAGGATTAAATCAATTAGGATAGTTATTACCCATGTATGACATCAGAATTCTGCTTTTGGGTTGAACTAAACTTTTTTCAAAAGACCCTGAAGGTATCCTACAAACATTCATAACGTACAGGAACCGTTTTGCCTCCTTTTAATAAGATTGGGAATAAACATTTATTCATCTGAATCTCTCTTCCACACCAACCAACATCTGTGCTAAAATTGGCTAGAGAAGCCTTGCTTTTAGTCTCATCACTGGATCTTAGCCAGGGACGTGCAGTCAGGGGAGGCAGGGGAGGCAGAGCCTCACCACTGTCATCATGAAAAGAAAAGAAAAATGTAAAAGGAAAAAGGCTGAGCTAGTTGCTGCCAGAGTCACCATGGATGACTCTGCTTAATGCTTAACTGTTTAAAAAAGCCTCTAAAAAAGCATCCTCTACAGGAGGCAGCAGGAGAATGACATGCCTCATCTAGTCTGACTTTTTATGATCACTTGAGCTGGGTTAAGCAAGGGTTAAAAGCCGAAAAATTCCTGACGTAGGTGAGGCACGTGGTTCTCCTGCCTCTTCCTGTAGAGGGCGTTTTTTAGAGGCTTTTTTAAACAGTTAAGCAAAGTCATCATGGTGACTCTGGCAGCAACTAGCTCAGCCTGACCTCAGCTCTTGCCTTTTTCCTTTTACATTTTTTTTCTTTTCATGATGGCAGGCAAGAGCAGAGTTGAAATCCTCTCTGAAACAGCTGGAAAAGGCACGCGTGGGTCGGAGGGAGGGGAAGGAATTCAAACTTCATCCTCCTGGTGCAACTTTGTGTGTGTGTGTGCATGTGTTTGAGAGAGGGGGGAGGGATGGAGAGAGGGAGGAAGGAGGGGAAGGGAGAAGAAAAAGAAAAAGAAAGAAGGAAACTTATTTAGCAAAGGAGAAAAACAAATGCTGTCGCTTTAAATCAGAACTGAGCATGCCTGGCTGTTGAATTCTGGGAGTTGAAGTCCACAAGTCTAAAAAAATTGCTGCCTCACGAGCCATAAACCTCACCGCACGTCACTGACCTTAGCTATGATGCGATTAGAAGTGATGGTGTCTCAGTTATAGGATTCTGTTCAGGGAGATGCTCAGCTATATCCCTATCCCCACCCTCTGCCATCTAGTTTCAGATGACAGCTTAAAATGTATTTGTTCCTTCAGATACCTGCAGGTAATACTCTCTTAGAGCTAAAGCATCTGAAGGTATGACAAGAAGCAATGGCTGGGAACTAATAAAGGAGACAACCAACCTAGAACTAAAGAGAAATTTCTTCAGAATTAGAACAACTGATCAGTGGAATGACTTCTGCTGGATCGGGTAAAGGAAGGCACGCAAAGGCTCCAGTAACAACAGCTCTTTATTGCAAGTCAGGTAAACATCTGGCTGAAGAAGTTTCTGGCAGCATCCCCTTTTAAAGGGATCTGTCAGACCTTTTGACCAATGGGATTAAACCTCTGTTCCCACCGGAACAGAGGACCTTGGTGGAAACCTCTGTCAGTGGGGGGGGAAGGTTCACCAACAAAAGCGCGCCAACAAAAGCGCGGAGAAAAAACAGTGAGGTTGAAATCACGCCCACAACAGCACGCCGACAACAGCTCGCCGACAAAAGTGCGCCATCAACAAACAATGCAAAAACAAGGTAATAACCCTAACCCCAACCCTAACCCTAAACCTAACCCTAACCCTAACCCTAAACCTAACCCTAACCCTAACCTTAACCCTAACCCAACCCTTTGTCGGCACGCTGTTGTCGGCACGCTGTTGTGGGCACGATTTTGACCTCACGGTTTTCTCGCCGCAGTTTTGTCGGCACGCTTTTGTCGTGCGCGCATTTGTTGGGTCATGGGAAGGGGGTAATATCTAACAACTTCCCTCCAGAATCTGTAGATGCTCCAACACTGGAGGTGATTGGACACCCATTTATCTGAAATGGTATGGGTTTTCTGTTTGAAAGCTTTGTAGACTAGAAGACTAGGTCCCTTCTGTTATTCTATTATTTTGGATTAATGCCTGAATTTGTGAAGCCGCTAAATAATGTCACTCCATTGGGAAGAAGAGCAGCATATAGTCAGTTAATCAGACAGACAGTTAAATTCTATGCCATTTGAAGCTACCGATGATATGCTGGAGATAAATGCTAATGCATCTGCTTCGAATCTCAGATAACAGTGCAAAGGATATCCAAGAGATATGTTCTTTGCACTGTTATCTGAGATTTGGAAAAAGATGCATTCATAAAAATACAGTCTTTCTGAAATCCAGAGGCCAGACGTTAAGGGAAATTGTTGTTTCTCTTTAGAATGCTCACAAGTGGGAAATTAATTCATTCCTTATTGAGAACCTACTCAGTTTGCAATTCTGAATATTTCAAAGAAACACTAATCAGATTATACATACATTCTGACTTTGATTCTGTTCATTATACATATGCATGTATTCTATATTCCCAAATGCAAAATGATGAAACAGAAAATTAAATGTAGGTAATATCAGAATGTTGATAAGTGGTACAGGGGAACTAGCAACAGCATTGCTAATTTTTCAACATAGATAATTGTAATTTGTTGTAAACCCATTAATCTGGAAGAATTACATTAAAGAAGGTGCACAAAATTAGTGAAGGAATGCAGACATCTGATGTTATAAACTGTAATATGATTTTTTAATATTCACATTTATTCTTAATTGAATTTGAGAACCACTCTGGCAATTGTATTTCTGTTAAGGACTTGGATTTACTGGGCAATGATATTTTGCTATGTTCTTTATTAACTAAATCCAGAGTTTCTTCTAATATACAGACCATCTTTCATTCACTTTGTGTTAGTAATTATGGCAGGCATTTTGCTCCCAATAAGAAACATATTTTTAATTCCAAGTTCTTCAGTTACATTGTGATGCCATCTAGTGGTTTTAATGGAAAACCGTGAGTCATATCTGAAGTCCTTTTTATCAGATTAGTTTAGTTTATTATCTCACTGCATTGGTCACTTTTCTTAATGGAATAACATGAATATAGCTAGTGACTGGTTTATGATTATAGTCTGCTAAAAACTCATTCAGCGGGCATTCTAGCAAAACCAGAATTTAATGATTAATCAGTCACCAATGTAGCTGCAATCTGAACTTTCCTCAGAGAATATAATAGAAGACAGTAGCTGATATTTATTGCCTTGGTTCTCAAGCAGAAATCCATTGGCTATTGATGAAGATTTCCCATTAGAGTGATTTTGTTCCAAAGATAGGGCTATATCTATATATTAGAACAATGGAGGGAAGAACAACTTACAGAATCTATATAAGGATTCAATATTTGATGTTGCATTGAATGGTATGACTCAACTTGCACTATACATACAGTGTGGGAAGGGAGAAAGGGGAGAGATAAAGGCCAGCCCCAGAGGTGGGTTCCTACCAGTTCGCACCTATTCGGTAGAACCGGTTCATCAAATCTACCGAACCGGTTAGAAGAGGTCCCACCAGTGGACCCGGAAAGCAGGCCACACCTACAGAAGAGGTTCCGAAATTCTTTGAAACCCACCACTGGTCCTTGGATATGATTATTCTACACTATCATGCTCATATTTATAAAACTCAGTGCCTCTGTGAAAGGTAAGGATGACTACTGCGTTTGTGGTGCAATCAGAACATTGCGTGTGTTGAAGTTGTTTTAACGCAAACCAAAGATGCCTTTTAAAAAACAAGTTTACATCATATTCTTATGCATGCCAGTGCTGTGTGTGAGGTAATTTAAGGTGGTTCTGACAAGTGTCGTCGGCATCTTCATATCCGGTCACATGGGCGGCAAGCCACTCCCATCCAGTCACATGGGCAGCAAGCCACTCCCACAAAGGAGGCTACACCCACAGAGTAGGTTTGAACAATTTTTGAAACCCACCACTGGCCAGCGGTAATTCTACCCACTGTTTTCTCTTTGCAGCATCTTTTTTCTTTTTCATAATTTCTTTCCTGATGAGTTTGGGGAAATGATTTCTCTAGCTCCACCCACAAATCATGCCATCCCACCCAGGGAGTGGCTTGGCAGTCATATGACTGGGTGGGCATGGCCAACTTTTAAAATGTGGTGAAACTCACTTAACAAAGCTCTTGCTTAGCAACCAAAATGTTGGCTCAGAAACTCTGGCATTTGAAGCATGCAAGTCTTAAAGCTTTCAAGTTACAAGATCCTTGCATCCCTAACCCTTTAGAAAAAGACCCCCAGGGGTGTTCAAACTTGACAGCTTTAAGACTTGTGGACTTCAACTCCCAGAATTCCTCCTCCTGTCATGTTGGCTCAGAAACTCTGGCATTTGACGCATGCAAGTCTTAAAGCTTTCAAGTTACAAGATCCTTGCATCCCTAACCCTTTAGAAAAAGACCCCCAGGGGTGTTCAAACTTGACAGCTTTAAGACTTTAAGGTTTAGATAGGACTCTTAGAGGCAGGCGGGGCAATCGTGGTGTGGACGGGCGGGGGAGGGAGCTGGAACTGGTTCTAAATGGCACAGTAGATTTGTGGAACCTCTTCTATAGAAGAGGTTAGAACTGGCAGGAACCCACCCCTGGTACCCATCTAGATTTTTTTTATTTCTTAATACACAATTACTTTAACTCCATCTTTTTCGTAATAAAATTCTGTTTTGTTTTTTTTCCAGAACAGATGGACAATGGACTTTTTAAAAAACCTTAAAAATAATTGGTGGCACAAAGGATGGCCAGTTATTTCTGGGCTTCAGAAATTTCCTTTATTGCATAATTATTGAAATCAATAGTTTTTAATATCTAGATTCCCTACTACTTACATTCTGTATTTTCAAATGAATGTATCCCATTCTGACTCCATAGGTTTTCTTTTAAGTTATGGAAAAAGGGTTTTAATATGGTACACCAATGGGAAATACATAGCTGTTCTGACCCCCCCTCGTTCCACACCAAAGCACTCCAAGCCAAAGATACTTTACGGAATTTATTAATAGACAGACAGGTCCTTGGCAGCAAACTGGCACAGATAAGCCTTGGCAGCAATCCAGCCTGCCAAGCTCACAATACTGTTCTCCAACATTAGTTAATGTGTTGACTTCTGCAAAAGGGCCGTGTGCACAAGCATTCCTTTTATAGTCTTGAGAGGAGCATAAGTACCACCAGCTGAGTGCAATTACCTCCTGTAACTGCGTAATTGTTCCTTACACCTATTAGCTCTCCGGTGCCGGGCATCTAGGAACAACTCCCTTGGCTCCTCCCCACTGCTGACATCCGGATCACACTCCCTTGGCTCCTCCCCACTGGTCCAAGGCTCAGGCGCCTCCTGGTGGCCAACCAGCATCTCTGCGCCCTGCTCTGAGTCGGAACCCTGTCCAGGGTCCTCCACATCCTCCAAAGCCAACTCATAGGGCCTCTCGCTGTCGGAGTCTGGTGGCAGCTCCAACGGCTCCTGCTGGGCCACAACACATAACATAATGGATAGTGTAGAAACATTTTCAATCTGCATTAAGAATCAAGAAATGGTACAGCCAGGAATCCAGTTCACCACCTTCCAATCCATCTAGAATTGAAAGGGATTGACAGATCTTGGGAGATGATTGGTAATGAGAAGATGGTGTTTTTTTTAGAAGACAAAAAAGCATCTAGAACATTATTATTTTAGATTGGAGCTTAGTGCTTAGAACCACACCATTTCAGTTTTCTGCTTCAGGCAGAGGAAAATATGTCACTTCCTTTCATTCCATGTATTCTGTGCTGCTAACATAACATCTTGTGCATAAATCTTAAAACAAAGGGGCTACCGAGTATATCTATATATACAGAAGTGCTGCACGAAATGTGAAGGGGCAAAAACTTTTCTATAATTAAGTGCGGAAATTGCTTTGATGCAATGCCCAAAGGGGAGAAAATCCATATTTCATCAAGTAAAACCCAGTTATTAATGCATGCTACTAAAAAAAAAAAAAAACCAGCAGATTGACCATTGAAAAAAGAATAATATTTAAACGTGATTGTTTTGATCTAAGACTGTATATTTTGTGAATTTTGCAGATACACCTAAGTTTGAATCAAAGCTGCTTGTTTAATTTAGTGGGCTGGTACAAAGTGTGACTGAATTCAGATCCATTCCCTAGTTTGTAGTTCCTTCTATTTTTGCAAGCTACACTTACAGTATTTTCACAGCCAATGTTTTATTCTGGCTCAGAGTTATAGTCCTTAACACATATGAAGGAAATAAGATAGGCACAGCCACTAGCACCTTCTCCAGTGCATATATAATATTTGATGTTATTGACTATATGCTACACTCCTTCCCACACTCCATATATAGGGTGTTATATCTACAGCAGATCCTTTTTAAGTCTCTGCCATCATCCCCAGCTCTTTGTCATTTTCAGGCTGAAGAAGATTGCAGCATTGCATCTTATTAATTTTTTACTTACGAACATTTATGCTGAAAACCTAAATTAAATCAGACAGGAAGGCACCACTTCACAAGGAAAAAAAAAATAAAGCAATAAAATACATTTTAGAAGTATCAATATGCTGGAATGACACCGGTCAGATTCTATTCATGTATTTGGACCATAAATATTTTTATTAAAGGTATCACCTTTTCAGGGCCCTGTCTAAAAAAAACCCTATATGCCACTACCAGCCTTGAAAAGATAAAAGTAAAATCTCATCTGAGTTAAGCTCAATTTGAATTTCCTGGCAACAATACAGCAATGGTTTGACATTGAGATATAGCCACATGCAGATTTGTTTGGAACAGATTGTCCTCTCTGTGGCTCATTGCCTCTTGGAGTTTTAAATGTGCAGTATAAATACTTAAGAAGGAGCGTTCTTTCCTGAATCCAATATGCTATAGTCTCCTTTTAAGAAAATATGGAAGTTTTTCACAAAAAAAAATCAAGTTGGCTTATTAGCAACAATTCAGTTGTATCCTACATACAAATAGTATGTCATTTTTAATTATGTTGATGTCTGATGCACCTAAAAGCATTTGCTTGCTTAATACTACAGTGGAAAAGATGAGTTCCTTTCAGAAAACAAAATTATTTTGTACAAATTGAGGGTTATTTAATATTTTCATAAAGATAGCACTTCTTTTTTTAAATGATATAATAGAAGCTGTATGAAGGCACACTCAAATTCCACTGACGTATCCAATTGAGTTCTATTGCTAGAATTGAATGGCTTGCTTTAAATTAATTACAGCGCTGTTTGTAACTCTGCTGTGGCCTGGGATGCCTTTACCTTCATGTTTCTACCTATTTTCAAAATTAATTCTCCTTACTTAGCCACAATTGCTTCAGCCTCTTAGTTTAAGTGTGTAAGTTCATTAGAGAATGGTAAATACATTTCTGATGGTTTCTTATACAAACAACAGCACATTATTTATACACTGGAACAACAAATAACCCAATACACTAGTTCACATATACAGCATCTTGTGTGGGGTGAAAACAAGATGAATCCATGTCAGAGTATCCATATAAGAGGTTTAGGGGAATGGGATATTTTCAAAGCTATCAGTATATACTGTACAGCAAATATATGTGGCAGTGGTGGGTTTCAAAATTTGTTTGAACCTACTCTGTGGGTGTGGCCTCCTTTGTGGGAGTGGCTTGCCACCCATGTGACCGGATGGGAGTGGCTTGCCGCCCATGTGACCGGATATGAAGATGCCGACGACACTTGTCAGAACCACCTTCAATTACTTCACATACAGCACTGGCATGCATAAAAATATGATGTAAACTTGTTTTTTAAAAGGCATCTTTGGTTTGCCTTAAAACAACTTCAACACACGCAATGTTCTGATTGCACCACAAACGCAGAAGTCATCCTCACCTTTCACAGAGGCACTGAGTTTTTTAAATATGAGCATGAGAGTGTAGAATAATCATATCCAAGGACCAGTGGTGGGTTTCAAAAAATTTGGAACCTCTTCTGTAGGTGTGGCCTGCTTTCCGGGTCCACTGGTGGAACCTCTTCTAATCGGTTTGGTAGATTTGACGAACCGGTTCTACCGAATAGGTGCGAACTGGTAGGAACCCACCTCTGATTATAAAAAGTAATAAACTTGGCTGAGCTGGCAAAAGTGAATATCTCCATTCCTGCTCTCTGCACAAAGGATTTAATCTTAACCTTTCTTAGATAATTTTTTAAAAAGTTTTTAAATAGTTTTGCTGGACATCCCCAAATCCTAGGCTAGATTCAAACTCAAGGAAGCTACTTGAAGCTGCATAATATTCTTGTCTCCCCATAATCTTTATATTCTCCCCTTTCTCTCCCTTTTAACAATGGTGATAAGCTTGTATGTTCTTCAGTTCCTAAAATGCTGAAGGGCCACAGAGGTCTAAAAACAGCTGTGTCCTGATCTCAGATTTTTCTACAGTGTTGCCAAAATTGAAGATTCTCTGTGGGACTTTTTGCATCAATTTTACTGTCATTCCAGCCTCAGGATTTCAAACCAATCACTTTAATAAATAGGATTGCAATGTTGAGCATTGGTTCTTATTTTTTCTTATGTGAGTGTAATGTGCTGCTATTTAATGTACATGGCAATGTGACCTTTTTGAAAACATTTTGCAAATTCTAATGGGGTAACAAACGACAATAGCATTCCTGAAGGAATCACTGCTAGCAAGATCCTATATTGTTGTCTTAATTGCCTTTCCAGTGTGCCTGACAAAGTGGTGTGTGTGCGTGCGTGCGTGCGTTGTGTGTGTTTTACCAACCAGCAAATACATACTTTCAAGTGATGCTTTCATAATCCACTAAAAGTAGGAAAGCAAGATTTAAGGAAGAGCCGAGGTGGCGCAGTGGTTAGGGTGCAGTACTGCAGGCCACTTCAGCTGACTGTGATCTGCAGTTCAGCGGTTCAAATCTCACCGGCTCAAGGTCGACACAGCCTTCCATCCTCCCGAGGTGGGTGAAATGAGGACCCAGACTGTGGGGGCAAGCTGCTGACTCAATTTGCTAAAAAATCTGTAAACCGCTTAGAGAAGGCTGAAAGCCCTATGAAGCAGTACTGCACCCTAACCACTGCGCCACCGGTACACCCGTATCGGGGCGTACCGCCTGCAATCCAGCACTGGTCTTGAGCTTTGGAGACTTGCTGGTCCTATCTACCCAGAAGCTTCTAACTGGCCATGTCTGAGAACCCATTCAGACTTCATTTGCATCAAGCCAGTCTAATCAATGTAAATTTATTTATTTATTTATTTATTTTTATTTACATTGATTAGACTGGCTTGATGCAAATGAAGTCTGAATGGGTTCTCAGACATGGCCAGTTAGAAGCTTCTGGGTAGATAGGACCAGCAAGTCTCCAAAGCTCAAGACCAGTGCTGGATTGCAGGCGGTACGCCCCGATACGGGTGTACCGGTGGCGCAGTGGTTAGGGTGCAGTACTGCTTCATAGGGCTTTCAGCAAGTCTCCAAAGCTCAAGACCAGTGCTGGATTGCAGGCGGTACGCCCCGATACGGGTGTACCGGATCCTGCCTGGAGCACCAGGTACCGTTTCAGTACGGTGCTCCAGAGGGCCTGCCCGCCCGCCCACCCACGCTACCTGTGCTTTAAGCTTTTGGCGCTTCCGTGCACGTGCATAGTTCGTACAGCGCCTGCAGCTGGAGCGTCATGGAAGCTTACGGAAGTGTCGCAGGCAAGTCGCAGAGCACGTCCATGTGGGTGATCCCAGGGCCATTCCAACCGTACCAGTTGGAATGGAATCCAGAACCCACCACTGGCTCAGACCTAGAGAAATTACTGGTGTGACTATTTTTATTCAAGCTGACATAATTGCTGGGGAAAACAGCGTGTTGTTCCCCACATTTTTGGAGGGGAGGGGGAAGTTTGGAGAATCTGCTTTTCAAAAGCAGTGCTGGTCCTCTGGAATGGTTACCCAGTAAAAGAAAAATAGGTTAGTTCTTTCTTTGATTATCTTTCAGAAGCAGCTGAAAATTGTTCTGGAGGAATTCAAAAAGATGTTAGCATAATCAAGGTTTATTATATAAGTTTTATTTTAAAGTCAACTTTGAATGTTTTGACTGTTTATTCTACTCTTCCAAAAAAAAAAAAGTGGTGCCTTGCTCAACCAGTGTGTTTTGAAAGTCCAGGTGGCTTTATTACATTCTGCTTCAGATTGAGATTCCAATGTTACCGTCCTTATAAAGTTACCGTAAGAGAAAAGCAAAGTTTGTTCATTATTGTAATTTGTATCCTTTGGAACAAGAATGATAGAATTTGTATTGATAGCAGCAAAGCCATTTTGATTAAATTTGCTTTTAAAATTAAATCTGCTTCTTTAAATTCAGCCTCAAGAATATAGTGTTGTTACATGAAGACTATATAAATCAGAAAACTTGTCATTTGTCTGCAATATTTGCAATGGGGAAAAAAAGGATACAAATGAGCATTATTCATGTTAGATCAAATAAATTACTAACAAGTTGAAAAGTTTTATTAAAACTAATACTAAAAAAGCATTTTAAAACATTTTTAAAATCTTATTCTAATTATTTTTGCTGGAAGTGATGCATGAGACTATCAATATAATGAAATATAATAGTTTTTAGAGAAGATAAACATATGTAAAAACATAAGCAGTATCATTACATAAACAAATATTAACAGAATTTCATATTGCAAAAACAAAAATATTGCATGATCACAGTGCTAAAACAATTTGAAGCATAATTAGCACCTATTTAGTACTGGTATTATCTCAGTAGTCCTTATAGCCCACTCTTGAAAAATCTTGTCGGCTAGCAATATCAGTGCTAATTAAGGATATTCCAAAGAGGTACATTAGCCAATGATGCTGTGTAAGTTGCTTTTGTTATCTCTTTTTTTTTTTTTTTGGAGTAATTAAGTTTCAAAGAAATTGTTGTGGATCAAAGACATGGCAAAATGCTTGAAAAGGGTAAAGAACCACGGGTTCTTTGCCCAAGATAAAAATGAGTCACACTAAAGTAGTCGAGGTGGCGCAGTGGTTAGGGTGCAGTACTGCAGGCCACTTCAGCTGACTGTTATCTGCAGCTCAGCGGTTCAAATCTTACCGGCTCAAGGTTGACTCAGCCTTCCATCCTTCCGAGGTGGGTGAAATGAGGACCCAGACTGTGGGGGCAATATGCTGACTCTGTAAACCGCTTAGAGAGGGCTGAAAGCCCTATGAAGCGGTATATAAGTCTAACTGCTATTGCTATTGCTAGGCAGAAAGCACAAAAGTGTTGAAATCACATATGATTCAGGCAAACGTCATTCCCTAAATAGCAAATACAGGACCTATGAGGCAGCTGAGTTGTCTCCGGATGTCCCTTCAGTTGAGATGTCTACAGGAAGGGTCAAAAATTTAGGACCATATGCTTGAAGCAATCCCTTTGTTTTGTGTGTGTAAGGGGAAAATCCCACAACTGCCATTTTGATTTTTTTTTTAATACCCCTGATGAAAAGCAGGGAGAAGTTGGACTGAGGGAAAGTTTTAGCTGTTCTAAGAAAGAAAGGAATATTAAGAGCCAAATGGGAAATTTTTATGCAAAGGGAAGATGTAACTGGTGACGGGGTGTGGGGGGGGGGAGCGTTTATGTTTAGCATTATTAAGAAAACAATACCTTTTGAACACAGCCATATCTGCTTATTCTTTTGTTGTTAAGAGTTTCTCCTGTTTTTCTACCACCTTTATGAGACCAGTCAATTGACAGACAATGGATGAGGGGGAAGTCCTTCTTTTCCTATTATGTAAATAAATGAGGGAATATTTATTCTGCTCTATCTTTGCCTTAATAGTTT
This sequence comes from Thamnophis elegans, assembly GCF_009769535.1. NCBI lineage: Eukaryota > Metazoa > Chordata > Lepidosauria > Squamata > Natricidae > Thamnophis > Thamnophis elegans. The sequence goes on along the minus strand of NC_045546.1, from coordinate 78,249,613 downwards.
TGAGATTGGAGACTAAAAGCAGGATAATATCAAATATAAGACTACAAACATGAAGTTTCTTTCCAATGGTGAGAATTCCAATGGCAGGAGATAAATGTTGTCCCATTTTTGCAAGCTCAGTAATGGAGACATTTATGCCTCTACGGAGGCTGTAGAACAGGCTCCCTCGTTCATGTGTAAAACAAAATTAATTGAAGTAAAAGTGTTTTTTTTTCTCAGCCATTCCCTTGTGGGACATAAACAGCCCTAATTATTTATTCCTGATAGTTGCTGGAGTCAAAAAGAAAACCTATGGATTGAAAACCTTCACATTAAACTTGTCTCCCAGACTAACAATTTCCTTTTATTTTACTGTTTGTTAAAAGCAACTTCAAATACATCTGTCTTTTTTCTTATTTAAGAGGCCAAAAAGCTGGTAATAGTTTAGCAATAGTCTCTTTTATATGTCAGTTATTAGTAGAAAATCTGTCTGGAAGAACCGTGCTAAATGGAACCTGGTATGACATCTGCTGTGGGGGAAAAAAAGCTAGTTTATGTAAGGAAAATGCTGGATAAAATGTCCACTGATCTAAATAGAACAATGCACAGCAATCTTCTACAAATTTATTCAAATCTCTTCTATTAATTCTTGACCTATTGAAATCAAGAAAATTTACTTTTAGGTAGATTTGTATAGATTGTGCATTTACTCTATTTTTGAGATGTTTTTAAACTTCTACTTAAGTTGCACATTGGACAATATACTTCAAAAAAAATCAAAGTAGTGCATTATAAAGGAGCCGAGGTGGCGCAGTGGTTAGAGTGCAGTACTGCAGGCCACTTCAGCTGACTGCTATCTGCAGTTCGGCGGTTCAAATCTCACCGGCTCAAGGTTGACTCAGCCTTCCATCCTTCCGAGGTGGGTGAAATGAGGACCCAGACTGTGGGGGCGATATGCTGACTCTGTAAAACTGCTTAGAGAGGGCTGAAAGCCCTATGAAGCGGTATATAAGTCTAACTGCTATTGCTATTGCTATTGTTTATTTATTTATTTTTTTAAAAATATCCTCCTTTTATTATTGTTTATGAATAACTCAAGGCAGTGAACATATCTAAGGCTTCCTCATACTATTTTCCCTACATTGGCCCTCTGAAATGAGTTGGCTGAGAGGGAATGACTGGCCCAAAGCCCCTACCTGAACCGGGAGGCACTCGCGACAGTCACTCATGCCCTCGTGACCTCAAGACTGGACTACTGCAATGCACTCTACATGGGGCAGACTTTGAAGAGTATTCGGAGACTACAACTCGTCCAGAATGCAGCCGCGCGAACGATTGTGGGTGCACCTCGGTACACCCACGTTACACCTATCCTCCACGAGCTGCACTGGTTACCGATCGGTCTCCGGATACGCTTCAAAGTGCTAGTCGTAACTTATAAAGCCCTTCATGGTATTGGACCTGGATACTTGAGAGACCGCCTTCTGCCAATTACCTCCCACAGACCCGTTAGATCGCACAGGGTCGGCCTCCTCCGGGTTCCGTCTACCAGACAATGCCATCTGGCTACTACCCGGGGGAGGGCCTTCTCTGTTGCAGCTCCGGCCCTTTGGAATGAACTCCCCGCGGAGATTCGGACCCTCACCTCTCTCCAGGCCTTCCGGAAAGCCGTCAAAACCTGGCTGTGCCGGCAGGCCTGGGGTTGATGAGTTCCCCTCCCCTCTCGACTGGTATGGCCGTATGACTCTTGTGTATTTTAATTATATGTATTGTGTTTGTATCCCCTTTCCCCTTTTGAGTTGTTCGCTGCCCTGAGTCCCTCCCGGAGAAGGGCGGCATACAAATAAATTAAATCTGAAATCTGAAATCATGCCAAAGTTTTTCATGCCCCAGGTGAGACTGGAACTCATGGTCTCCTGAGACCTAGGCCAACATCTTAAGCACTAGACAAAACTAGTTCTCACTTAGTGTATCTCCAATTAAAAATCATGGAAAAAATAGCGATTTAAAAACAAATTAGAAGCCATTACAACAAACCACATGTAAGAAAATATATTTTCATTAGGAAGGCCAGTGCAAATTCTACTCCAAATATACAGTGCTTGCATAAAGAATGATATTTTGATCTTTAATAAAGAAGCTCTGTACTTTGTGACTATTTTCTTCTTTGGAGAAGATAAACTGAGACTTGATGATGAGCATATGTAATATTAATAAACATCTAAGCAGGGGGTCACCCATCAGAATAAGAATAGAATAGTTGGGAGACCTTAATTGCTTTTTTTTTAATTGAAAAGTTTTAACCAAATGAAGTTTGATTTTTTTTAAAAAAAAAAAATCTTCAAATCCTCTGGGAATGTTTTAGAGCTCTGGGGGTTGGAAAGAGGAAAACAGAATTATATTTCAAGACTGTTAATCAGATAAACTCAGAGCATTAAAGACTAGATAGCTATTTGTCAGCACTCTTCAAGGAGTTAGAACAACTTACAAATCAATTTGTAAACACCTAGAGAGAAGCATATCAATTCTTTAATAACGTAGCTAATGCAGTAGATTGAAAGACAAAGCCTGTGTAATTGTGTCTTGATTTCACGAGACATTTGATGGAGGCTGGAAGATTAGGCCGGAAGACAGAATCGATGATGGAAAGGGGGGGTTGCGCAAATTGTTAAAAAGTCAAATCCCACTTTTTGCTCATCAATGATTCACTATAAGGCTGGCAAGAGGATGTTTCTAAGTATTATGCCAACCGCACTTATTTGCTTGAAATGTCTATACATTGGCAGATAATGCAAGTTTAAGTTAATCAGTTGCATTTCCATCATAGTGTCTTCTTCAGTAACAACCTCTGCTGATGCTTCACAGGTTGACTTTTTATTGAAGTGTCATACATTTAGACCAGCCTGATATCTATACATAGTATTAAGAGAGAGTTTACAAATCTATAATCTTCCAATGACACACTATGCACTTGAACAACTGATGTAAATTGAAGGTAGGGTCTGGTGAAGATCAGTGGAGGAATTCAAATAATTTAACAACCGGTTCTCTGCCCTAATGCCCATCTGGGTAGGTGGGGCTCGGTGATCATGTGACTGGGTAGGCGTGGCCAACTCAAGGTCACTCAGGTCGATGGACGCTTCACCTTAGCTGTTACAATGTAATAAAGGTTAACCGGAGAGGCAGTTTCTGTAAGCAGGGCAATAAAGATGAGGCTAGAAACAACACCAGAATGTTTCCTTCCTGCCTTCCTTACAGGATTAGTCCTATAAAGTGGAAAAAAACAAAAGGAGATTTCTTCCAACAATCAGTTCTCTGATCTACTTAGAAAGTTACCAGCCAGTTCTCCCGAATAGGTGCGAACTGGCTGAATCCCACCACTGGTGAAGATATACTCTCCATGCCCCTTCTCCATTGGCTGAGATCTTTGTCATAGTCACAGTTCCTAGCTTGTCTTTTCCTGTGAGGTCTGTCCAAAAGAGAATACAAGGCAAGCAAAGATGAGCTATTTCTCCATGATCTTATCTATTTGTGGTCAGGCTTCAGGCAACTAAAAAGAAAAGGAAAGAAAATAATAATTTGGGTGTGGGGAAAGTCAGCAATGGACCTTTGCTGAAGTGTGAGACTTGGCTGATGTCCACCAATGCCATTCATTGACACTAAGAAATGTATAATCCGCTATAACTTTTTGGGCCATTGCCTGAACCTTTTTTGATTGGGTGTTGCAAGACAGCAGACTTAATAGCTGGATAGAGAGGAGCTTGTGTTCTGCTCCAGTGTTTTCCTTATATTCTGCTTTTTCATCACAATCACTACCATCTCTGGGGGAACTCGCAGAAATATACAATGCAGTGGTGGGATTCACTTACCTTCCCTACTGGTTTGCAAATGTGAGTGTGTGTGCCAGTGGTGGGTTTCAAAAATTGTTTGAACCTACTCTGTGGGTGTGGCCTCCTTTGTGGGAGTGGCTTGCTGCCCATGTGACCGGATGGGAGTGGCTTGCTGCCCATGTGACCGGATATGAAGATGCTGACGACACTTGTCAGAACCACCTTAAATTACTCACACACAGCACTGGCATGCATAAGAATATGAGGTAAACTTGTTTTTTAAAAGGCATCTTTGGTTTGCGTTAAAACAACTTCAACACACACAATGTTCTGATTGCACCACAAACACAGTAGTCATCCTTACCTTTCACAGAGGCACTGAGTTTTATAAATATGAGCATGAGAGTGTAGAATAATCATATCCAAGGACCAGTGGTGGGTTTCAAAAATTTTTGGAGCCTCTTCTGTAGGTGTGTCCTGCTTTCCGGGTCCACTGGTGGAACCTCTTCTAACCGGTTCGGTAGATTTGACAAACCGGTTCTACCAAATAGGTGCGAACTGGTAGGACCCCACCTCTGGTGTGCGCACACACACACACACACACTTTGCTCGTATATGCCACCTTCTGCACATGTGCACTTCCTTCTGTGGTTGTGCAGAAGGTCACACATTATGTTGGGGTGGGGGATGGAGCAGTGGTGGGTTTCAACATTTTTAGAACCTCTTCTGTAGGTGTGGCCTGCTTTGTGGGAGTGGCATGACTGGGTGGGCATGGCCAACTTGTAAAATGTGGTGAAACTCACTTAACAACGCTCTTGCTTAGCAATCAAAATGTTGGCTCAGAAACTCTGGCATTTGAAGCATGCAAGTCTGAAAGCTGTCAATTTACAAGATCCTTGCACCCCTAACCCTTTGGAAAGAAAGAACCCAGGGGTGTTCAAACTTGATAGCTTTAAGACTTGTGGACTTCAACTCCCAGAATTCCTCCTCTCACTCTTCATCTTGATGATGTCCGGACGGGTGTGGGGAGGGAGCTGGAACCGGTTCTAAATGGCACTGTAGATTTGTGGGACCTCTTCTATAGAGAACTGGCAGGAACCCAGCCCTGGGACGGAGTCTCCTGCAGTCGCTGCTACAGATTCACCCGAACCAGAGAGAACTCGCTTAATACCACCTCTGATATAATGTCTCTATGAACAGCATAGATTATGCGGCCCCACTCCCCTCCAAAGGGTGCTGTAATGCAATCCTCCCATTTACTTCCATGTGCAATGCACAATCATGGGGGTTTTACTAGTCAAGCCTATTAAAACATCTAACTTTCCACTCCGATTTTTGGATCCTCCGGGATTGGGCGGCCTATAAATCTAATAAATTGAATTGAATTGAATTGATTTCCCAATTATCACTTAGAATTTTTAGAAAGGTTGAAATAGGTAAGATCATTCAAAGGTGAATTAATTACAGTTTTCTTCATTTTGATTTTATATGTACAGTGTTCAAACATTGCTATAAATGTCTATTTTGCCATTGAACTTTATGCTGTTTCACAGGCAAGAATAAATAATTCTATAATCTTACAGAATTCTAGAGACTGCTGCTATCTATTTTATTCAATGTAAATATAATCGATCCGATGGCTTTTTAATTTATTTTCCCCACCCCAATACTCTCTAGTTAAAGCAAAATTGTATGGTTAAATTAGGCTGTGACACCAATACAGCATCAAATAATCATTTGTCTTGAAACATAGCATGCATATAAAAACCAAGTTCCTATAAATAAAAAAGACCACGTGGGAGAAAATGCTAAATGGTGGTCACATTCTATTGAGAAATTTTCAAGATAGTTATTCCCTCCTTTCCAGAACTCTAAACTTTCCAGAGCCCATTATCTTGTGGTTTCTTCATGAAAAGCAGTTGTCCAGAGCATTTGTGGGCAATCTCAAGCCCTCTTCTTGTCAGAGTGGAGTTATCAGAAAACCAGTCTACTTGCTATCTTTTCATCACGTTGTGGTCATCTGCTGTACTTCTAGCAGACCTGTCTTCAGGCTACCATTTCTTCCTCCAAAAGTGCTAAATGATGGCTATATTCTGTTGAGAAATGTTCTTGACTCATGATGACAGAATAAATGTCCATTGGCAATTCTAAGAGAATTGTTCCATCTCTAAATCACCCTAAATTGCTTACTAAAAGGTAATTTGAATGCATAGACAAATGCAAGGAAACATCGTGTTTCAAAAATAGAAAATGTGTGGATATTGTTGATCTAAACATGTTAATTCAGAACATTATTTCTAAAACACTTTCCAAAATACTTAGAGATGACAATCCACCTTCATGAACAATGAGGTTACATTGTATATTTTTTGACAGCTTCAACGGTGCAAGATAAACTAGGTCAGGTAGGCTGAAAATGATATCAGGTTGAAAACTGTGTTATTTTAAAAATAATAGGTTAAATTTCTTACAGTATTTGCAAATTGCCAAATGCTGAACCAAAAAGTCACCACCACCAATGTCGAACTATACCTTGATATAAAAACATTCAATTTTTTTTTCTATCAAGTATCACACAGGATCATTTCAGATAACTGAATATTACTGGATGGAATAGAAGCAGATGTGGTAGAATATCAATGTTTAAAAATAATTCCTACAAGTGAGGATTTCAAAGTTCTAAGCAAAGTGGATTTCATGTAGCAATCTCACTACTGGATTAAGTAATTAAGTATTAAATGATTAAAGACTAGTTGAGCATGATAAATTTTAAAAGACAAAGTTTGTGGTTTGGCAGCTTTATTTGGAAAAATTAATTGTGGGGGAATTCTGTAATGCTGCCCAATGTCTCTGAAATTACATGTATGTTCAGAGCAGAGGTGGGTTCCTACCAGTTCGCTCCTATTCGGTAGAACCGGTTCGTCAATTCTACCGAACCGGTTAGAAGAGGTTCCACCAGTGGACCCGGAAAGCAGGCCACACCTACAGAAGAGGTTCCAAAAAATTTTGAAACCCACCACTGGTTCTTGGATATGATTATTCTACACTATCATGCTCATATTTATAAACCTCAGTGCCTCTGTAAGGATGACTACTGCGTTTGTGGCGCAATCAGAACATTGCGTGTATTGAAGTTGTTTTAATGCAAACCAAAGATGCCTTTTAAAAAACAAGTTTACATTATATTCTTATGCATGCCAGTGCTGTGTGTGAGGTAACTTAAGATGGTTCTGACAAGTGTCGTCGGCATCTTCATATCCGGTCACATGGGCGGAAAGCCACTCCCATCCGGTCACATGGGCAGCAAGCCACTCCCATCCGGTCACATGGGCGACAAGCCACTCCCATCTGGTCACATGGGTGGCAAGCCACTCCCATAAAGGAGGCCACACCCACAAAGTAGGTTCGAACAATTTTTGAAACCCACCACTGATTCAGAGAGACAGAGAAAAAATTTAATTACTTTGCTAAAATGTATGTTGTTAAATACTTCCTCTTAATTTCTTTATAACCAATGCATAATATTATTTTACATTATCAGAGATATAAACAGGGGTCCAGCTGTTCCTATGGATATGTGAGAAACCACAGAAAAACCTTTGCTTTGTCCAGCCTAGGATTGAATGGTTTTCCATTGTCCTCCATCCATTCTTTCAATGGCAGTATAGTATTTAAAAATTTAAGAAAGTGAAGTTTCTACCTTTAAAGACACATATAGGGTCAGTAAAGGTGGCAACTATAATCTTCTCTTCCCATTCTGTGTTTTTTTTTCCCCTACCACATATAGGTAGGTAGGTCCTATACAGTAGTGGGTTTCAAAAAATTGTTCGAACCTACTCTGTGGGTGTGGCCTCCTTTGTGGGAGTGGCTTGCCAGCCCTGTGATCTGGTGGGAGTGGCTTGCCGGCCATGTGTTTTCTTTCTCTTCCTCTCTCTCTCTCTGTCTCTTTCCTTCCTTCCTTTTGTCTCTCTGTCCCTTTTTTCTTTTTTCTTTCATCTCTCACTCTTTTTCTTTCTTTTTTCTTTTTTCTTTATTTATTTCTTCCTTTCTTTCTCTTTCTCTCTCTCTCTCTGTGTCTGTCTGTCTGTCTGTCTGTCTGTGTGTGTGTGTGTTTGTGTTTGTTTGTGTGTGTGTGTGTGTGTGTGGCAGTGGTGGGTTTCAAAAATTTTTGGAACTTCTTCTGTAGGTGTGGCCTGCTTTCCGGGTCCACTGGTGGAACCTCTTCTAACCAGTTCGGTAGATTTGACGAACCGGTTCTACCGAATAGGTGCGAACTATTAGGAACCCACCTCTGGTCCTATATCAGCACCCTTCGTGCATTTTTTTTCCTTGACTTTTGCAAAGGTTCCATTTTTCTAACTTAATTTCCCCCTACATAACTTGAAAAAAGACCATAATAAAAGTGTCAGTGCTGTTTTTGATGGGAGGAAATATTCACCCAATTTGTTTGTTTGGTTTCTGTGCAGGGTGTTAAAACTTTTTTTTTTCAAAGAATTTTTTTATTCTCTTACATATCATTTTAAGTACACCTTCACATAATGGTTATTCTTCTTTACATTTATCATTCTTATACATTTATTATTTCATTTAATAGGTTATAATATACAGTTTGGTTTGCTTTATTTACCATCCCTTCCACCCATTGTATCACCACCTTGTTTTCCCTTTCTTTTCGCCCTCCCTCCCTTCTCTACTTTCTTCCTTCCTCCTCTCCTTCCCCTTCCTTCTTCCCTTATCTTTCTCCTATTCCTACTCTTTCTCTTCCCCTTCCTACCCTCTCTCCTTCTCTTTCTCTCCCTTCCATCCTCCTCTCCTTACCTCTTTCTTCTTTCCCCCATCTCCCTTTCATTCTCTCCTCCTTGCTCCCTTTCTTTTTCTATTCTTGTTGGTGTATATTTCAAAACTCCGTTTATGTTTCCTTGGGATGATATTTCTGCCAACCCAAATATAATTTAGTATCATTTCTTATTCCCTTATCTTCGCTAGTCTACCCTAGTTATATTTTTCCCTCCTTTATATCTCTCTCTTGAATATATACTTATATATTTAATATTTTCTTTTCTGTTTTCCCCTTCTTCCTTCCCCCACCTTTTCCATTTAATAGTGCATTGCCTGGGTACTTTATCTTCTCTCTATTTTCTTTTCTAGCTTGCTTTCCCTAGCCAATCATAAAATCTTCCCCATGTCTTGAAGTACTCTGATTCCTCTTTATCCTTTGTTTTCATTGACAACCTATTCATCTCTGTACAATCTAATTTTTTTAAATTATCTCTATGTCTGTTGGTAGCTTATTTAATTTCTAATTTTGGGCAAATACAATTCTCGCTGCTGTAGTTACATGTATAAGTACTCTATTTCTTGAATTTCTCTGGGATAATATCTAGTAGAAATATCTCTAGTCTAAATTCTATTTCTTGTTGTAACATTTTTTTAACCATACTCTTATTTTAGTCCAATATTCCCTTACTTCTGCACATCTCCACCACATATGATGGTATGAACCTATTGCTTGTTGACATTTCCAACATTTTGCTGACTTGTCTTTAAATATCTTTGCTAATTTTCCTGGTGACATGTGCCATCTATAAAACATTTTCAATACGTTTTCTTTGTAAGCTGTTGACATGGTTAATTTATCATTCTTTTCCCATAATTGTTGCCACTTTTCTAGTTCAATCGTGTGGCCAAAATTCTTTGCCCAAGTTAACATTGTTTCTTTAACCACTTCTTCTTCTAACATACTTCTTAATAGGTAGCTATATAGCTCCTTGATTATTCTTTCTTCCATTCCCATAAGTATCTTATCCAACTCCAAACTTCCTAAGTTAAAACCATACTCCCTTTTATCTTTTTCACACCTTGATTGTATTTGCAATTGTGAAAACCACCCTATGTCAATCCCTTGTTTTTCTAATTCTTGTTTTTGTTTTAATTCCCCCCTTTCTGTTACGGTATCTTTGTATCTAATAATAGTTTTCATACTACTAATATTTGGATGTGTCAATGCTTCCATTGTTGAAAGCCACATTGGTATTTCTAAATAATGTTTCCCTTTCACTCTTTCCCATATTGTTAGTAATCCATTCCTTACATAATGTCTTTGGAAATAGCCACGTGCCCTACTTTTATCATACCACAAAAAAGCATGCCAACCCAGTTGCAAATCATGACCCTCCAATGTCAGTAATCTTGTATTTCTCAATAAAATCCATTTTTTTCATCCAAGCTAGTCCCACTGCTTGATAGTACAATTCCCAATTTGGTAATCCAAATCCACCTCGAATCCTTACATCTTGCAACATTTTTATATTAATTCTTGCTTTTTTCCCCTACCATATATATTCCCCCGCTATTTTATTCATACTTTCAAAGATTTTTTTCTCTAGCTTTATCGGTATTGTTTGGAATAGGTATAGCAATCTTGGTAATATATTCATCTTTACTACTGCTATTCTTCCCATCAATGACAATGGTAGGTTTTTCCATCTTTCCAGATCTATTTCTATTTGTTTTTTCACCTTATAATTGTTATCCTGCTTTAGTGTTACACACCTTGATGTCAATTGAATACCCAAATATTTCATTTTTTCACCCATCTCTTTTCTGGTTTTTTGTCATATTTTTCACTAGAATTTTTGTTTTATCTTTATTAATCTTCAAGCCTGCTACTTCTCCATATTCTTCTATTATTTTAACTAGTTTTGGCGCTGTTTCTATTAGATCCTCCATAATAAACACCAAATCATCCACAAACATTTGTAATTTATATTCTTCTTTCTTAACCCTCATACCTTTAACCTCTTTATTTTGTCGTATTTCTCTATTCAAAATCTCTAGTGTCAGTATGAATAATAATGGCGATAGCGGACATCCTTGTCTAGTTCCCTTAATAATCGCTATCTTTCCTGTCATATCACCATTTACCATTACCTTTGCCGATTGGTTATTATATATCATTTTAATCATATTTATAACTATTAAAACTTTGAAATGCACAATCCAAAAAAGAAAGAAAAGCCTGGAAACAATCATGTTCTTGAATGTGGATGGATATTCCTGCATTCCGCTAACCTAAACCAGATGGCACACTGTGCTGCCTTTGTTCACACTTGCAGTTAATCTGGATTTGATGTAGTAACATGTTTGGATGGGAGACAACGCGATGATTGTAAGCGAAAGTGGAAAACTGAAAAGTATCATGTGAAAAAAGCAATGACAGATCATTTACAATACATAACACACCCAAGAAACCTGCATAGTTACTTGATGATGTGCATGTCTCAGCATATTTGTAGAAAACTGAAAAATAGGAATTTTAATAGTCGAATGTAAATCCATTCTCATGTTGTGCTGCTGAAAACAAATCATCTTCAAGGTGCTGGTTTAATCTATAAAGCCCCACATGACATAGGGCCTGTTAGCAATAGCAATAGCAATAGCAGTTAGACTTATATACTGCTTCATAGGGCTTTCAGCCCTCTCTAAGCGGTTTACAGAGTCAGCATATTGCCCCCACAGTCTGGGTCCTCATTTTACCCACCTCGGAAAGATGGAAGGCTGATTCAACTTTGAGCCGGTGAGATTTGAACCGCCAAACTGCAGACAGCAGTCAGCTGAAGTGGTTGCAGTACTGCACTCTAACCACTGTGCCACTTCGGCCCTGTTTACTTTAGCGATCACTCATCTTCCTCGGCATCAGCTTGACCAGTTCAACTCAACAGAAATGATGAATTCCAGGTTCTTTCAACCAAGCAGCTCCACCTTTCGGGAACTCAGAAGCATTTCTTCTCTGGCAAAGCGCCTACTCTATGGAAAGAGGGTCTTTTAAGAGCTGGGTAGCTCCCACATTGATGGCATTCTGGAGGACCTCAAAGACTGACTGTTCTCTCAGGCATTGGGCTAGAAGGGTTTGAACCCTTGTGAGCAAATGATATGTTTGTTTGTTTTTACCACTTCTGGCATCTTGTTGACAAATGGGGCTGCCCCTGAAAAGTGTTCAGAGACTACAACTGGTCCAGAATGCAGCCACGTGAGTGATATCGGGTGTACCTAGATACACCCATGTTACACCCATCCTCCGCGAGCTGCACTGGCTCCCTATCGGTCTCCGAACGCACTTCAAGGTGCTGGTTATCACCTTTAAAGCCCTACATTGCCTAGGACCCGGATATCTGTGAGACCGTCTTCTGCCACATACCTCCCTACGGCCGATAAGATCTCACAGGATGGGCCTTCTCCAGGTGCCATCGACCTGACAATGCCGGCTGGCGACTCCTCGGGGAAGGGCCTTCTCTGTAGCTGCTCCGACCCTATGGAACGACCTACCCCCAGAGATCCGGATCCTTCCCACTCTCTCTGCCTTCCGAAAAGCTACTAAAACCTGGCTATTCCAGCAGGCCTGGGGCTGTTGACCCATGAATGAGGTCCAGCCCCACCTAGATCGAGTGCATGATGTGTTTCTTTTTTAATCTGTTTCTCTTCCCTATTTTTAAATTTTTATCTTTTTAAAGTTGTATGCTGTAAGCCTCCCGGAGTCCTTCGGGATTGGGTGGCATAGAAATTCATTAAATTTCAATTTCAAATGCTTTTTGTACACTGGTAGTGCTCAACATAGAACCATAATGGAACCTGCCCATTACAATCACATGCAGTGATGGTCGTTAAGAAAGGCCACTTGCTCTCCCCGATGCAGTTGTAAAACAGAACATGGGATACCTCAGGGATAGGAGAGACCCAGGAGACCTAGTGTAGACGGAGGCCTGCCTGCGGTAGGCTTCCTAAATCCTCCATTTCCCCCTGAGACACCTTGTGTTCTGGTTCTCACTCTTTGTGATCTCCACAGCTTTCTCACTCCCCCATTGGTTCCCACAGGCCTTTCCTTCCCACTAGATCTCTGGAGGTCTGTTTCTCCCCACTGCGTCCCTACAGGCCTTTCCCCCACAACACCAAATTCCCATAAGGCTTACACCTCCTTCCCACCCTCATCACTGATCAAGCACTTGACTTTTGAAGATCTCTGGAGTTCTGGACCACATTGAGGAAGGAGGTCAAGCAACTCTCTCCCTCAGCATACCTGGGCTGCCATGGCAGGAATCCTGAAGGTTGGAATAGTCTACCCTCCTTCCTCAATGTGAGGTCTGGATCTTGGAGATCTTCAAAAGGTAGCTGTATGATGAGGGTAGGAGAGGAAGCCCAAACCTGCATGGACTCAGTGTGTGGGGGAAAGCAGGTTCAAGATTTGAGAGAGATGGGTGGAGGAACCCCTGCAGCATCTCTACAATTGGTCAGAAGGGAAATGAGTGTTAAGGGTTCTGCAATGACCATAACTTTGAAATGGGGTCATAAGTACTGGGGGGGGGGGGTGTCTGTTTAAATTCAACTGATTGCAGATTGAGGTCTACCTGTATTTGTGGTTTATTTTCATGCGGTGAGCCATCCATTTGGAGTTGGGTATCATTCATATTGAATAAATAAATAAATCTTTGCTTTTATGGTCAGAAATAATGTTAAATTTCAAAAAAAGCCACAGCCAAACTTAATTTATTGAAATAAAGTTTTACTTCAAAAAAAGCTGCAGCCTGGCTTAATTCCCATTCATTTAGATTGATCTGTTCTAAGTGTGGCCTTATCAAAATCAATCCATAGCCTTTTAGCTGGACATTAATGGTAGGTAACACAAGCACAATGCAGAAAAGTATTGATGGTGTGCAACATGCAAGCTGCTAATGATTTTTAATACGAAATGCGGTGTTTGTCCGTTAAAATTGACCAGATACACATTTAAGATCAAGACAAGGATTTGTTTTATTCCAGCTACCTCTGCAGGTACATAGAATATTGTTGCTTGTAAAAATAAAAATAAAAAAGCCAAAATCAAATGGCAAAAGTAATTGGAGGTTATTAAGCTTTTTTTTATATCCAATGTGTACTTCGTTAATTTAATACTATAGTAATATGTGTCTGTGTACTACATGCATGCATGCATACATAAATATAATATAATATAATATAATATAATATAATATAATATAATATAATATAATAATACTGTAAGAGCAAGGCAACTGGCTGTTGCCTTATTTGTTTAAATAACATCTCTGTCCTTACTATACTTGAGAGACCGCCTTCTGCCGATTACCTCCCTCCGACCGATTAGATCGCACAGACTGGGCCTCCTCCAAATTCCATCTGCCAGTCAATGTCGACTGGCGACTACACGGAGGAGAGCCTTTTCTGTTGCAGCTCCGACCCTGTGGAACGACCTCCCCGTCGAGATCCGTACCCTCACCACCATCCAGACCTTCCGCACAGCCCTTAAGACCTGGCTCTCCCATCAGGCCTGGGGATAGGTTTCCAATTTACCCGCCCGAATGTTGACTGTTGAATGCAAGTTGTGTTTTATTATTTTATTCTATTCACATATTGTTTGTCTTTTGGTATTGCACCCCCCTCCCTGTGATTGTAAGCCGCCCTGAGTCCCCTCAGGGAAAAGGGCGGCCTATAAATCCTAATAAAATGTCTAAAAAAATGTCTAAAAATGTCTAAATGTCTATAGTAATATGTGTGTGTACTTCATACATACATGCATACATTAATATAATATAATATAATATAATATAATATAATATAATATAATATAATAATATAATATAATCAGGGGTGGGTTTCAACCGGTTCGCGGCGGTCCCTGCAAACTGGTTGCTTGCCAAACCCGGAAGTAAGTAACTTCCGGGAACGGCGAAGGGCGCGCCCGCCCGCCCACGGTCCTTACCCGGTTTTGACGAGTTCTGCGCTTCCACGCATGCGCAGGACGCATACAGCACCTGCGCGATCGTCCAGGAGCAGCTGGAGCGTCGCGCAGACGCTAGTACGCATGCGTACTATATAATATAATATTATAATAATATAATATAATATAATATAATATAATATAATATAATATAATATAATATAATATAATATAATATAATAATATAGTAAGAGCAAGGCAACTGGCTCTTGTCTTATTTGTTTAAATAACATCTTTGTCTTCACAACCATGTTCTCTACAGTTTCTTTAATCTGTAGTATGAAATCTTTCCATAGGAATACAATACAATCCCAGAGCTATGTATCTCAGAGGTAAATAAAAACATCCACATTCTTGGTCCTCAGCCATCAGCTCCCGTTCTCTGCTTCCTAGACTGATGCTCTCATTTCTAATTTTTTTTTTCTTTTCTTCAACACTTTAGAAGAAGTTTTCATCATTTCCTTTGTAGGTGATTCTTGCTGGAATTTGCATACATTTTTGTGGACAAACTGTCTGTTTTTGTAATATTGAATGAATGAAGACCCATGGCCAAGCAAACAGATTGGTAGAAATAAAAGTCACATTGTATATATAGCCAGTGTGATGGTTCCTAGCCACCCACCCCAACAATCAGACTACAATCTCTTAGGTGAACCATTTTCTCTCTGTCTCTATCCTCCTGCCCACATGAGTATGAAAAAAGAAAATGACTTCCAATAGAAAAGAATATGTGTAGTTCATCTATATGAAATTGCAATAAAAAATGCCCCAAAATGATCTGACAGGTGTACATTTTTGAATATTGTAGTGAGACAATCTGATAACCTTCTTCTACTTTAATTCCATTTCTTGCAGGATTTTGCTCTTCAGAGTAGCCACGGGTCTTCTTCTTCCCCTATAGGTCTAAAGAAATAAATATCAACAGCCTTTCTTTTATTCTGTTGTATCCCCTTGTAGCCCGACCCTGCCGGACGAGATATTTCCATTCTTCCCATTTTGGAGCATTGTGAAAACACACATATGACTATCTGGCTTGGCATCGTTTATGCCTATAAAGGCCTACTCATGGTAAGTTGAATGGTAAGTGCAGCTCAGAGCTTAGGGTGGTAGTGTAATGTTTAGTATCTTGGCTCAGGAATTCAGGAAACTTTAATTCACAGTTTTGTTTAGCCATAAAACTGACTGGGGTCACTTTATATTCGTCATTGTTGCTCTGCCTAGCTTACCTTTTAGGATGTTTTCTGGATAAAAAGGATGATGGGAGAAAATTGAGTACTTCCCCTGAAAACCCTGAAGGAATGATAGGAGAAAAATATATGAAATAAAAACATATACCGTGGCTTTCTTGTTTGTGCTATACTTTTCTAAACATCTACAGTATATTAGAGAGGTTTATTTCAGTGAAATGTATATATGTTCTAATTATAAGTAAATAGAATATATTTATTATTGATATATTAACACGCTCTTAAAATGAGAGCTAGTTTGGTGTGGACTTAGGGTTCTGACTAGTGGTGGGATTCAGCCGGTTCGCACCTATTCGGGAGAACTGGTTGGTAACTTTCTAAGCAGTTCGGAGAACTGGTTGTTGGAAGAAATCTTTTGTTTTTTTCCCACTTTACAGGGCTAATCCTGTAAGGAAGGCAGGAGGGAAACATTCCGGTGTTGTTTCTAACCTAATTTTTATTGCCCTGCTTACAGAAACTGTCTCTCCAGTTAACCCTTCTTACCATTGTAACAACTAAGGTGAAATGCCCATCGACCTGAGTGACATTGACTTGGCCATGCCCACATGATCACATGACCACTGAGACCCGCCTACCCAGCTGGTCATTAGGGCAGAGAACTGTTTGGTAATTTATTTGAATCTCACCACTGGTTCTGACCCAGTTCCAGTCCTGCCTTGGGCATGAAAACCAGTTGGTGACCTTAGGCCAGTCATTCTCATTCAGCCTAACTCATCTTACAGAGTTGTTGGAGCAAAAGGAAAGAGGTTTGGGGTTGAGGTTTATTGGTTTTGTATGCCGCCCACTCCCGAAGGACTCCAGGTGGCTCACAATAAACAGGGGAGGGAATAAATAAGACAATACAATCAATTTTAAAATCCACAACAGTCACAATTAAGACGGGGCTGGGTGCTTTAACAGCCCCCAGCCTGTCGGAACAGCCAGGACTTAGTAGCTTTACGGAAGGCTGGGAGGGTAGTAAGGGTCCGGATCTCCACGGGGAGCTCGTTCCAGAGGGCCGGAGCAGCAACAGAGAAGGCTCTCCCCCGGGGGGTCGCCAGCCAAGATTGGCTGGCAGATGGAACCCGGAGGAGGCCTAGTCTGTGGGATCTAATAGGTCTTTGGGAGGTAATTGGCAGGAGGCAGTCTCTCAGGTACCCAGGTCCAATGCCATGTAGGGCTTTATAAGTAACAACTAGCACCTTGAAGCGAGTCCGGAGACCAATGGGAAGGGGTATTATGTATGTTTGCTATCTTAAATTATTTTTTAATGAATAATAAAAGTGGGATAAAAAAAGCTAATCAATAAAATGTAGACATGCATTTGAGTTTATCATAAAAACAGAAATCAAAATAAATTATCTTGTGATAGCAGTGAGATTAATTTCAGAAAGCTTCCGTTCCTCCCAAGGCAAAGTTATAAGATTCCAATTTTTTATTCTAATATATTTTTCTTCTGCCTAACAGAGGATGAATTTGGGGGGCAAGTTGAAAGATGGAGAATGTGGTGTGGAGACATGAAAGCTGCATATTAAAAGCTTGACTACTAAGAATATAATGACTTGAGTCAGCACTTTTACATCTAGTATTCTCACTGTCCAATGTAATCATGGGTTTCCTGCCCTTTAAATACAACAAATGAAAGCAAATAGTATTGATTATCTTGTGATTTCAAAATACCTGCACCTTAAAATACAGAACTTGATTTAAAAAAATCAGTAATTGTAGCTTAACATAATTGTACCCAGTCTATTGGAAATACCTTTAATGGCTCCTTAGCAATGAACCTGTTTTTATAATTTAATGTTTCAATTACAGAACTATAAATAATATGTTCATCTCATGCGCTGTTTGTTAGATTTCTATCCTGCCTTTCCTTCAGGAGCTTTGGGTGCACACATAATATTCTCCTCCATTTTTTATTTATTTATTTTATTTATTTATTGGTGTTTGTATGCCGCCCACTCTCGAGAGACTCAGGGCAGCTTACAGATAAAAAGGAAGGGGGGAACATACAAAAAATTAAAAAACAACATTAAAATTCCACAACATTCATAGCTTAGAATGGGGGCTGGATAAATCAACAGCCCCAGGCCTGCCGGAATAGCCAGGTCTTGGTCGCTGTGCAGAAGGCCGGAAGGGTAGTAAGGGTCCGGATCTCAACGGGGAGATCGTTCCATAGGGCCAGAGCAGCTACAGAGAAGGCCCTCCCCCGGGGAGTCGCCAGCCGACATTGACCGGCAGATGGAATTTTTCCCCCTTACCACACAGGATTGTTGAGCTAAAATAAAATAACTGGGTCACTTATTTGTAAACTTGATGGTTGTGAGTATGCTTCAACCTGGGACTCCCAATTCCTAGGCCAACACTTTAACAACTCTTTCTAGCCAATGATCAGCAGAGATAAGGGAATTGCTACTCTATGTTAGCTTCCTTATGTTTCTTGTTTAGGCTGTACTTAGTGCCCTCTGGTAAATAATGTAGTTACTTACTACATATATTTATCATGTATATGAAATATCATATATATAGGAATATGTAAGTAGGCACCATTATGGCAGTAACTCCACCCACCCACCCTTCCTGGTTTGAAATTAAATACCATAAAGTGTTATCAAACCAATGTTAAACTCTTTAAAATCCTACTCATTTGAAAAGAAGAGTTAGTTATCAGATTCATCGGTGGAAATTAAATATACTTGCATTTGTCAAACTAAGGACCTAAAATTTAGTGCAGGAATTACATTGTCTAATGCACAAGAATAGAAACAGTAAAACTGCTTCCTTCTGATCTAGATTTAATATTGCATTTAAAGAGCTGCATTCTATGTGTATAATGGGTATGATCCTTTCTGTTTTACTTGTTTGTTTGGAGGGGGGGGATCTCTTCCTCCCTATTTCAATATATGGATGCAATTTTGTTTTCAAAAAGGAACAATATGTATTTTATTACAATATGCCTTCCTTTTTTTTTCCTGGTTTCAGCTATTTGGCTGTTTTTTAGCTTGGGAGACTCGGAATGTGAGCATTCCTGCTCTGAATGACAGTAAATACATCGGCATGAGTGTTTATAATGTGGGCATCATGTGCATCATTGGAGCCGCGGTTTCCTTTCTTACACGAGACCAGCCCAATGTACAGTTCTGCATTGTGGCACTAGTCATTATATTCTGTAGCACCATTACCCTCTGCTTAGTCTTTGTACCTAAGGTAAGTAACCTGATTGGTAATGAATGGTTTCATTTGCACCTGATTTTGTACAGCAATGAGGTAGCTGTCTCCACCATGAAGTTGCTTTGGAATGAGGAAGAATTATACAAAAGGGAAGACTTGGCTCAACTTGGTGAGAGCCAATAGAATGTTATGGTTAGCCCATCACAGGATGTTTCCTGTCTCGAGTTGTATATATAAAAAGGCTGGAAATCATAATCAAGATGGCCTGTATTAGGTTTGAACGTTATTTCACAATTACCTAGACATAGGAAGGAGAGACTTGTATTAATCTGTGATGGTAAAAATTAAGAATCTAATGGCACCTTTTTCAGTTAAACAAATTTTTATTGAAAGACATACATTTTTTTCTGAGCTGCATCTCACTTCATCAGATGCATAGCAGTGGTGGGATTCAGCCAGTTCGCACCAGTTCGGGGAGAACCGGTTGTTAACTTTCTGAGCAGTTTGGTGAACTGGTTGTTGGAAGGAATCATTAGGGCAGAGAACCGGTTGTTAAATCATTTGAATCCCACCACTGATGCATAGAGTAGATGCACTGAGGAGAAAAGGAATCATAGCAGTGCTGAGGTTACTTGCATGGAAACTCAGTGGTGCAATAAGAATTTTTTGCCAGTTGGGATTATATGTAGCTGAATAATTTTAAGTCATGTACATGTGGAAAATGAGCTGGTTACCGCTGCAAATTATAAACTTGATACTTGAATTACCTATGTGCTCTATAACCTTTGTTGTTACAGTCTGTTAAGGGACAAGAGGGGCAAAGATAACCAATGACTCAATAATTTTCCTGGGAGGAATTTCATTTCTCATTGCTGTTAAAATTTTTCAGTTGATTACTCTGAGAACAAATCCAGATGCTGCCACTCGGAACAGGGGGCTTCAGTTCACCCAAAATCAGAAGAAAGATGATTCAAAAACATCAACATCTGTCACCAGTGTCAACCAAGCCAGCACATCTCGATTGGAAGCACTGCAGTCAGAGAACCACCAGCTTAGAATGAAAATAACAGAGGTATTTAGATTGGCCATGTTTACCTTGTATGTAACCCCCAGCCTCCATACTAGCCATTAGCCTCATAAATGTAGAGAATTTATCCTTTTTTTCCCCCCTAAAATAATTGTCATTTCATTTCTATTTCCTAATACTGCTGTTGCCCTATCAAATGTAGAATGTATTTTTAGCTGTGAACTGATAGTGCTTTCAGCTAGGATTTTTTAAGTCATTATTATTAGAACAGAACAATCATCCATTATTCTGCTGATACTATTTATTGCTAGTATTACTTGCAATTGATTTTCTACACTTCAAGAAGTAAGGCATTTCAAAAATGAAGCCATGCTATTGAACTTTGACTCATTTTTAGTACAATAAAGACAGATTTCACAACCCACCATGCCGAATTTCTAACATCCTAATCAGTGGAGGGATTCAAACAATTTAACAACTGGTTTCTCTGCCCTAATGGCCAGCTGGGTAGGCGGGGCTCAGTGGTCACGTGACTGGGTGGGTGTGGCCAACTCAATGTCATTCCCGTCGATGGGTGCTTTGCCTTAGTTCTTACAATGTAATCAGGGTTAACCGGAGAGACAGTTTCTGTAAGCTGGTCAACAAAGATGAGGCTAGAAACAACACCAGAATGTTTCCTTCCTGCCTTCCTTACAGGATTAGCCCTGTAAAGTGGGGAAAACAAAAGGAGATTTCTTCCAACAACCGGTTCTCCGAACTGCCTGGAAAGTTACCAACCGGTTCTCCCGAATAGGCGCGAACCGGCTGAATCCCACCACTGATCCTAATCCATATGTACTCTAGTGGGACTATTACAATTATTCTTTTTTAAAGCTGTTTAATGGGCAGTGACAAAATCCAACATACTGCTAAAATGACTGTGGCTGTGCTTAAATGAAATGATTAGTGGAATTGCTGAAAATTCTGATTTATCATTCATCTCCATTTGGCTCTTCTCACCAGCACCAAAGACATGCCTAGTCAGAAGGTAATGAGAAAACAAACATCTCCAGTTATCTGCACCTGTCCAATACAGTCCAATAGGGAAGATTGCATTCTGTACCCCACCGATTAAAGAATGTAATTTTGCAGGATCCAGGAAGCACCCCTCTTTCTCTCGCAATTCCTGCTCTCTGGAATAATTCCCCTTCCCCCTGAGATTTCAGGAAACTGTTGAAAGCCTGGAAAACAGGAAGGGGGAAACTTGCTTCAAATCCAATTTTTAGGTCAAGGAGAGTAGAGTAATGGCAGCCGAAACAGATCCTAAGATAGAGAGCTGCTGTTATATATTTTGCTGCCTTTATGCGCCTGCTATCACAAGACCCCTCCCAGGCAATGCCAAATTCTGAAGAGTCGAGGTGACGCAGTGGTTAAATGCAGCACTGCAGGCTACTTCAGCTGACTGCAGTTCTGCAGTTCGACTGTTCAAATCTCACCGGCTCAAGGTTGACTCAGCCTTCCATCCTTCCGAGGTGGGTGAAATGAGGACCCAGACTGTGGGGGCGATATGCTGACTCTGTAAACCGCTTAGAGAGGGCTGAAAGCCCTATGAAGCAGTATATAAGTCTAACTGCTATTGCTATTGCTAGTTCCTGACAGCAAGGATTTGGATTTAATTCCTAGTCCAGAAAATTTCATGGGTATGTGGTTGCCTTTCTCAAAGTGAAGTACTAGAGTGAGTAGTCTTCTTCTGAGCCGTCAGAGCAAAGTTGGGAGGTTGGCCCTTGATCTTTTTCCTTCTCAGTCTGCTTCTTGAGTGAGCTGCCGCTCTACTCTTGCTGGTCCTGAGCATAATGCAAATTCTTGACATACGATAATCACAGTACTTCTTACAGTGGTGGCTTTCAAAAATTGTTCGAACCTACTCTGTGGGCGTGGCCTCCTTTGTGGGAGTGGCTTGCCACCCATGTGACCGGATGGGAGTGGCTTTCCACCATGTGACCAGATATGAAGATGCCGACGACACTTGTCAGAACCACCTTAAATTACCTCACACACAGCACTGGCATGCATAAGAATATGATGTAAACTTGTTTTTTAAAAGGCATCTTTGGTTTGCGTTAAAACAACTTCAACACACGCAATGTTCTGATTGCACCACAAATGCAGTAGTCATCCTCACATTTCACAGAGGCACTGAGTTTTATAAATATGAGCATGATAGTGTAGAATAATCATATTCAAGGACCAGTGGTGGGTTTCAAAAATTTTTGGAACCTCTTCTGTAGGTGTGGCCTGCTTTCTGGGTCCACTGGTGGAACCTCTTCTAACCGGTTCGGTAGATTTGACGAACCGGTTCTACCGAATAGGTGCTAACTGGTAGGAACCCACCTCTGACTTCTTATGATACATTCTAAGATAGCTGGACATAATTAACTTCCCCAAGTATCAGATAAGGAGCATAGTGAGAAGGTATTGGCTTTCCAAAATCCATCTATTGATTTTATGAAAGAATTAGAGATTTTCCGATGTAGAGGTCAGGTTTTCCAAACACTTTGACTATGACCATTATCCATTTTGCAGCCAACTGGTGGTGGGATGGTAAATCTGGGTATATCACTGGAGAGTTGATTATATAGAAAAAGATAAAGGTTCATTTATCCCTCAGCCATTTTAACTCAGTGCAAAAATTCCCATGGGAGAAAAAATAGATGATAGATTATGTACCATCAAGTTGATGTCTAATACTAGCTAGCCAACTCAGAGTATAATACTACCCTTTTCTCCTATAACAAAATGGGAGAGAGGGGAGGAAATGGAATACAGTTTCCTCAAAAATGTTAAAAAGAGCTTCCTTAATTTAAATCCAGCAGAAAAAATAATTCCCAACTGCACTACAATGAGTTTATACACATGTCTCAATGATTCTTACACTAACCAATCTCCATAATGAAATGAGATTTTACTGATTACATTCTCCTGTTCCCCAGTTAATACTGCACCATAGCTGAAACACTGGAACACTGCCATTTTTTAAAAAAATAAATGGTAATAATGGAATGGAAAGGAGCAGAAATTTACATACTCTTCCCAAATCTATCTCACCAAACTCAAATGAAACATAATGTTCCAAAATTTAGCTGGATTGCAATGAGGTTTAATTGCATTGATGATAATGACTGGGCTATTTATTATATGGAGTTTGCTACTGACCATCTGCTAGATCTGTGGCTTCATGGAGGAGCATTCTTAGGAAAAAATATGATTACTTGAATTTGCTTTGGCTTTCGTTTTAAATTTAAAATGTATTCGTTTTAATTTGACCTATCATTTTATATATTTTTACACATATGCACACAAAAAACATATACACTATGTAAAACATACCATATTTTTCAGAGTACAAGACGCACCTTTTTTTCTCAAAAAAAGAGGCTGAATATCTGGGTGCGTCTTATACATCGAATACAGCATTTTTTTTGCCTCCTGAAGCCCCGCCCTCTTCACCAAAATGGCCATGCATAGTCTTATGAAGGCTTTCAGAGAACTCCTGGGGGCTGGGGAGGGCAGAAATGAGCAAAAAATGCCTCCCCCCCAGCAGCACTCTATAAGCCTCCTTAAGGCTATGCATGCAATTTTTTTGACAAAAACAGGCCCTTTTTTGCTCTTTTTTTGGCCCCCTCATTTCCCCCCCCCCCCAGGAGTACTCTGCAAGCCCCCTCCCCCAAGGTTATTCATGTGTTTTATTTGGAAAAAACGGGCCCATTTTCACGAAAAACAGGCCGGAGGTTTTTCGGAGGTTTGCAGAGTGCACAAACTTTTTTTTTCCTTTTGGAAAGCTCTTTAACTGATGAGAATTACATTGATCAAGTGCTGTGCCAGAAACAAAGTCTTAAGGTTTGTCAGTGATTTCCTTCTCCAGCGCATGGATAAATATACCTGGAAACATCTACCTACCTACCTACTCTCTCTCTCTCGCTCTCTCTCCCTCCCAACCTATCTACACACTCTCTCTCCCTAACTACCTACTGTATTTCTCTCTCTCTCTCTCTCTCTCTCTCTCTCTATTTCTCTCTTTTTACCTACCTACACACTCTCTCTCCTCCTACCTATCTATTATATTTATCTCTCTATTTCTCTCTCTCTATCCTTCTACTTTCCTACCTACACACGCTCTCTCTCTCCCTACCTACTTGCTGTATTTCTCTCTGTGTGTGTATCCCACTACCTACATACCTACCTACTCTCTCTCTCCCTACCTATCTATTGTATTTCTCGCTTTATATCTTTCTATTTCTCTCTCTATCCCTGTACTTACCGACCTACCTATCTACACACTCTCTTTCCCTAACTACCTACTGTATTTCTCTCTCTCTTATCCCTCTATCTACCTACCTACCTACTCTCTGTAATCCTACCTATCTACTGTATTTATCTCTCTTTCTATTTCTCTCTCTATCCCTCTACTTACCTACCTACACACACACTCTCTCTCCCTACCTACTTGCTGTATTTCTCTCTCTCTATCCCTCTATCTACCTACCTACCTACTGTATTTCTCTATCTATCTATTTCTCTCTCTATCTCTCTCTATCCCTTTATCTACCTACCTAACTACCTAACTACTCTCTCTACCTACCTACCTACTATATTTCTCTTTCTTTCTCTCCCTCTCTCTCTCTCTATTTACCTACCTATTTTTTTAAAATTTTCCTCCTCAAAACCTTGGTGCATTTTATACTCCGGTGCATCTTATACTCCAAAAATACGGTACATAAGAAGTTCAAATGAGACAGTAAATCATGTAAAACTTTGTAAATGAGAGCAATTTATAATATAATATTCATATCTGTCTAGTGTGACAGCTGAAATAAAGGAAGGCGCTGGACTATATATCCCATTCTAAAGATAACATTTTTAAAAGTATATGCAGGAAGCCATGGCGATGGCTTTGGATAACAAATCCAGAAGTCATTAGGTCAACAACAAATAGATTTACAAAATTTTGTCGCTAAAATGTACAGTTGTAATTTTCCCTTGGAGTAAGTTTCCTGCTCCTGTCTATCTTGTAGGGCTGATGGGATTTTTTATTTTTATTTTTTTTTGCTTTGGTCATTCTTAAAAATCTACTGTTCATCCTTTATTTATCCATTCATTTATGAGTTTTCAGTTTTCTTTTTAGGCCAAGTTACTAAAATTATGAAGCAAGAACTCCTACTGCATACTTGATATCAAGGTGGAGAGTGATGAGATTCAGTCATGCTCGAAAATTCAAATCTTAAAGTGATTTTGCATGACAGGTTTCAATGCATTTCTGTTTCTTTTGCATTGCTTAAATTAATATGATGGCTCTTGTTATTTATTAATTCATTTATAACAGAAAGATGAGGACAAGCATTCAGAGGTTGAACATCTCAGCTAATTTAGGTTTACAATCACATTACAAAGTTAATTGAAGCAAGGACCACTTCACTCTTCGGGTATACAAACATTAGGAGGCTTAGGGCTGTGAATCAGCTGGATGACTTGAGAAGTAGTAGGAAATACCTCGTCAGCTATCTTTAATGATCAAGGATATATCTGAGAAGGTTTTCCAATGAACAAAATATTAGCATTTATCCTTATAAATTTTATTCTATATTTTCTGCATTAAACAATCTATGGTACTTGGGGAAACAAATGGAATGTTAAGATGGAGAGATGTTAGTACAAAGTTCTCCTTTTAATTGATTCCAGGACACTTTTTAAAATAGAATGATCTCCTTAACTACCCATTTGATAACAGCCATCATCTAGGTACCAAGAAAGAATGTTTTTTCCAGATTTTTCACAATGCCATTATATATCTACCAACACCTTAGGGACTTGTTAGATTCTTTGCGCTGCTGTCTACCTTTGGGAGGATGAGAAGAATTAGAGGAAAGAGGTTTCCCAAAGGTGCCTGTAGCAGCTGTCAAAATTCATAGACCCTAAATTAAGCACCCATCCCATCTATAACAATTTAACAAGGTCTTAAACATGTAATATGGAATGACACATGAGAAATGAAATTAAAACAAGTAGTCCTTACTGTTTTGACCCCCCTCGTCCCACACCAACACACACTCCGAGCCAAAGATAAGTTACGGCATTTAATTAACAGACAGACAGGTCCTTGGCAGCAAACCGGCACAGACAAGCTTGGGCAGCAATCCAGCACAGATAAGGCTTGGCAGCAATCCAGCCTGCCAAGCTCACAATAATGTTCTCCAACATTAGTTCCTGTGTTGACTTCTGCAAAAGGGGCTTATGCACAAGCAGTCCTTTTATAGTCTGGAGAGGAGCCTAATGACCACCAGCTGAGTGCAATTACCTCCTGTAATTGCGTAAATTGTTCCTTACGCCTATTAGCTCTCCGATGCCAGGCATCTAGGAACAACTCCCTTGGCTCCTCCCCACTGCTGGCGTCCAGATCACACTCCCTTGTCTCCTCCCCACTGGTCCAAGGCTCAGGCGGCTCCTGGTGGCCAACCAGCCTCTCTGCACCCTGCTCGGAGTCGGAACCCTGTCCAGGGTCCTCCACATCCTCCAAAGCTGACTCATAGGGCCCCTCGCTGTCGGAGTCTGGTGGCAGCTCCAACGGCTCCTGCTGGGCCACAACACCTTACCTTGACTATTTCACCTTACATTACCATTTCTACTTCGTTATTCACCAAACTGAGAACTGGTTTGATATATGTAAGAAGCTTAGTATTTATGGTTAGACAAATGTATGATCAGATAACAAGATATTCATTTATAGAACAAAACTGGTGTGTTAAAAAATGTTGGGTACATTCTATCATATTCACAGGAAACCTCTTCAAATGAGCAGCACTGAAATAGGAAGGAGATTTTGTACACACATACAGAAAGACACACACACACACATACACACACTCTAGCAATCAAGAAAGGATATTTTATGATCCATTATCTATAGATGTCTCCACAGATGAATAATAGTACTGTAATTTGTTCTTTATATGTGTATCTTTACGCATAGTGAAAATAAAAATATAACAAAAAGCTGGTGTCCATAAAAAGTAGGACAGAAAATGGAGAATGGAGGATTAAAAAATGTTTCCATATTTTTATAACATGTTTTTCTTTTTAAATAGTTGGACAAATCTTTAGAAGAAGTCACAATGCAGCTTCAGGACACACCTGAAAAAACAACATATATTAAACAAAACCACTATCAGGAGCTCAATGATATTCTCAGTATACGCAATTTTACAGAAAGCAAAGGTATGGAATGTATAAAGCCCAATAAAGATTTGGTTATATAAAAGGCATTGGTCCCATGTGTCCCTTGTGGTAAAAGAGAACAAGAGCCAGTACTATGCTATGATGGCATTATTTTGCATAATAAATGTCAGTGAAATTTTGTGGGTAACCGTATTAATACAGTTTTACCCAGGCAGCCTAGAAAGGCAATAGTACAGAGATTTTTTTAAATCTTGATCTCTTTCCTATTCTTGGAACATAATCCGCATCGATCTGCATAACTCGGTTCTAATCTTCTATTTTATTAGTCACCATTCTAAAGTGACCATACATTGCTCCCTAATCCTGTTCCTGATCTAATATGAAAAGGAGAAAGGAATGAGACCAAACACTTCATTCCTTTCCTATATAACACAAAGGAATGAATTTATGAATTAAAATAAGGAGAACTTTAATAAACCTAACTTGATTACTGGGGCAATGAGATTCGATGTTTTCGTTTATGGAGATTCTCAATCATCCAGATCATGGTTGTCCAAAAGATGGTTTCCCCAAAAGGGAAATATACTTTCTTGGTTTTTAAATATTTCGCTTCTCATCCAAGAAGTTTCTTCAGTTCAATCAACTGAGTTTATTTATAATTCTAATTTTAGACTGCTAAGTGCGTGCATGGTTGTGTGTGCGTGTGTGTGTGTGTGTGTTATAAATGCTAGTGTTGGGGAACAAATTTCTTCTTTCTTATATAATTTGTTTCAATCTGAATAAGAAATATTAGTATTTTGTAATACCTCCAAAATTATTGTTGTCCAATTGGAGATAGATTTTAGATCAAATGAATCATTTTGAGAAACAATATTGTAGTTTGTGAAATAATTACAAAATTGTTTTGCAAATAATGTACTGTGTAGAAAAATGCGTCATAATACTCCTTAAATAAAAGTCTGAAAATATTTTTTTTGTCCAGATGGTGAGAAAACAGTGTTGAAAAATCACCTTGATCAAAACCCACAAGCACAATGGAATACTACAGAGTCATCCAGAGCAAGCAAAGATTTTATAGAAGATATCAACTCCCCAGAACAGTAAGTAAAGTAATTCTTTCTTGCTAGATGTTCGCAAGAATTAAAAGTATCTTAATTTTAAATCTGTACAGCGATTATGCAAAACATGTGCCTCAAAAATTCTTTGAGACAAAGATAAAAAGAAAGGCCTACAAGTCTTTGATACTTCCAGAGAAGAAAAAGATTTTACTCCATGAAAATAAGCTGGAAGGAGTGACTTAAACTATGAGTTAATTAGAATCAGGGTGCATTTTTCTCTGCTTGATATGTGGAACAGAAAGTTTTAACCCAGAATTTGAAAATCTGTTTTTTACATATATATATAATGCTTACATAACTCTTAAACTAGGCAAAAGCTATTGAAAATGTATTTGAGAGTACCTGTATTAAGAGAAGGTTAAAGAAAATGATGTATTAGTTTAAAGAAAAACTCTGCATGTTAAAAAGGATTTTTATTTAAAAAAATACTCTGTAAGGGTAATTTGGAGGGAGGTCGCTAAATGCAATATTGAAGTTTAATGCCTGTATGTTAGGAAGTCAAAGAATAAGACATATTAGAAAGTTTTGATTTTTTTAAAGTGATTTTTTCTGTGTGTTTTTAAAAAGTTTAGTACTTTGAAGGAAAGATGAGGGTGAAAAGAGAAGAAAGGTTTTTCCCCCTCTATTTTTTCAGTAAGGCCAAAGAACTTGAAAGAATACAATACATTTTGTAAATAAAATTGGTGACAGCTCACAAAGATTACTAAGTGGAAATAGAAATACACATTATTTCCACAGCAAGGAAAATAAAGCAAGAATGGTTAGCTTGATTACCTTATTTAAAGAGGAAAATATGTTCTTATTTGGATATCACTTCTGGAATTTGTGCTTGTGAAGAAAAAAAATGAAACTTTGATCTTGGTTTTGTTGATTAGAAAGATTTGGTGTTATAGAAATGGTTAGTTATATATTAATGTGTAAAAGCAAAAAGTTGAGGTTTGAGTGTGTTTATCTTGTACGGTGCTGGGAAGAGTTGGAAGTCAACTCCCCCTTTCTTTCTCTTTCCCCCTTGTATCTCACACCCCCTTTCCCTAGTGGTGGGATGCAACCAGTTTAACAACCAGTTTGGTGAGTGTGTGTGCCTTGCACGCACTTTGAACGCACGTGCAGCGTTCAAAAACCGCCCATTTTAAGCTTTAAAATGTACCTTTTATGTCAGTGCAGGTGAGTAAAACCGCTGATGCGCGGCAATCCGCTGTGCTGCGCGAAGCAGTTGAGCTAAAAACCAGGGAACTGTAGGACAGGAAAGAGCAGGGGCGGGTGCGCCAATTGCTCACTGGAACTACCAGTTCGCCTGAACCTGTCCAAATCGGCTGAATGCCACGACCGCCTTTCCTCCATTCCCTTTCCCTCCCTTCATTTCCTATTTCCTTTTTTTCTTTGCATTTTATATAATAAAAAATAAATAAAAATGTTATAAGTAAAATTGCAGGCAGGCAGCAGAAGTAGCCTGCAGTACTGCATTCTAACCACTGCACTTCCACAACTCTTCATCCACCACGGATGTTCTGCTCAGTGTCCTCAGTTTGCCAAACCAGCTACAAATCATTTGAGGTTCTAGTATAGTTCCCTGTTCTGACCCCCTCCTCCGTCCAGTAACGAAAGCCGAGACAAGCTTAACTAGAATGTACTTTAATAGCAAGACCAAAATCTCGGTGGCTGAAAGCCAAGCAAACAAACAGATAAGGACCTTGGCAGCAACTCAGACAAACCTTGGCAGCAATTCAGACAAACCTTGGCAGCAATCCAGCCTGCCAGGTTAGTTACAATAGTTCTCTTTAGTCAATGTGTTGACTTCTGCAAGAGGCCATGTGCACAAGCAGTCTTTTTTATAGTCTGGAGAGAAGCCTAACGACCACCAGCTGAGCGCAATTACCTCCTGTAATTGCGTAATTGTTCCTGATGCCTAGTAGCTCTTTGATGGCGTGCATCCAGGAACAACTCACTGTTGGCTTCTGGATCACTCTCCCTTGTCTCCTCCCCACTAGTCCAAGGCTCAGGCGCCACCTGGTGGCCAACCAGTCTCTCTGCGCCCTGCTTGGAGTTGGAACCCTGTCCAGGGTCCTCCAGAGCCGACTCATAGGGCCCCTCGCTGTTGGAGTCTGGTGGCAGCTCTAACGGCCCCTGCTGGGCCACAACAGTTCCCAGTGGATGCATCCTAAAATGGGGGGGTTCCTTTGCTAGCAGCCCTTGAGAGTCCTGAATATCTGGCTAAATGTCCTTATCTTTCTGCGTTCTTTCTTCACAGCATACAGCGGCGACTCTCCTTACAGCTACCCATTCTTCATCACGCTTATTTGCCATCCATTGGAGGAGTTGATGCCAGCTGTGCCAGCCCATGCGTCAGCCCCAGTGCCAGTCCACGGCACAGACATGTGCCACCATCTTTTCGCGTGATGGTCTCTGGCCTGTAGGAGGACATCAGAGCTCCCTGAACTGCTTTTGGTACTCAATGGCTGGACTGAACGTCTTGTGTCGAACTCTTGCCTTCTACATATCCTTACTCTTACCACAGAGAAACTAGTGCTATAAAGCCATTATCAAGGGAGGGCCAGCTCTGCTGCTGGGATAAAGCATTTAAAGTGGAGAGGTTAGGCAGAGGTTGATCTGTAGCCTTACTGGTGGACGTTTCTATTTCTTTGCAAAGACAGTCACCAAAACCATGTTTCTTCCCAAATTTCTATAGGAGGCAAGGTGGCTAAGAAACCTAAACTTGACCAAAAATAATAATAATAATAATACAACAGACCCCCCACTGCAGCATCACTAAGCTTTATACTTCTACTGAAAATGTGAAACACAAGAAGAAAAGGAAAATCTCATCGGAAAGAGTGCTGAAGTTACCGAGATGTATACCATGAGAAGGGATTGCGTTCAGCTTCTGGAGACCCTAGTTAATTGGGCTGACCTTAATTCCTGGAACTAAACTCAGTGAGGAAGAGGAGATTTTTAGGAAGCAGTTCCAACGTCGCTGAGATTTGCACGCAGTCCAAGTCATTCAACTAAAGATGCGCTTGGAGCAGAAAATGCTTTTGGGGAGGGGGAAAAGCAAATCCAAGGCCAAGATTTTAGAGTGGCTACGGCAGGCATCCCAGGTTTTGGGGAGTGATACTCTTTCTCCCGTGAAGACATTGTGCTTGGTTGAATCCTGGGGTGACTTTCTGCAAATAGCAGGAAGCTAGGTCTGAAAGTGCTTAAGGCTGAGGATTGCTACTGAAATCTTCATATCCTAAGGTGGATTTTTCTCCCCGAGTTTGCTTGATTTAAACCACAGCATAATTAATAGTACAGGTAATTGAGCACAGGAACAAGAAGAGTAGGGTCCTTAGGCAACACACTTTTCTGCCGCAGTTGAAATCTGCAGAAACAGAGATCATACAGACACCACCTTTGCTTCACATCCGTGCGTGTGTGAGAGAGAGAAAAACAGTGGTCGTTGAGAATAAGATAGGCTGAACCAAGTTTGCCAGTGCTGGCTAAAACCTACCCTTTGGGATTTGAGGTTTTTTTTTTAAAAAAAAAAAGACAAAATCACAAATATGGTGTACAGTAATTTGAAGCAAAATGGTTTTTCTCTCTTGTAAATTTCACCTAAGAGAATAGACTTAATCTATCTCCTTCCTGGGAGCAACTGAATCTGCTATGAATTAGAAAGCAACACGAGAGAACTCAAATGAAATGGGCTTCCATAAACCTACTGTTAAGATTTGATCCACACATATGCTGCTTGTATCCTAGTGGTTCTAGGACACCTTGCTAGGATTAAGATTACTGGGCATGTATAATCCAAAGAGAGGCACCTGGGTCCTTTTGCAATTGCATGGCATGAAGAACTTCAGCTGATGTATTTCTTTCCTGACCAAACCCCTGAGAAAGGCTACATTGGACGAACTTCCAATTGCTATGTAATTCTGGGCCGCAATACTATCAACTGCTGCAGGTTGTACATTCAATATGGGAGGGGCTTAACTACAAGGGTTAAGATTCGCCCTTGTCTTAACTGCATCCTAGGATGTTTTGAGTGAAAGCTTAAGTCTAAGCTTTTTCATGCCTCTAGGTTTGTTGATTTTGTTTTTAACTAGCGGAGCTGCTTGTGACACGTTGTATAGTTCCACCAGTTGAAATATCTGTATTGTTTGGAAAGGCATCAATCACACAGTCTGCCAGGATGTTGAGCAAGCTTAAATCCCAATGCATGTGGCGATAAAGATGTGCCTACCATGTGAAAGGCACGGACGCACACTTCAGAGCCTGATTGTTGCAGAAGACAGGCAAAAT